>NC_041394.2:277053767-277298767 GCF_900747795.2 Erpetoichthys calabaricus | reverse complement strand
ACACAAGATGAGGGATTTTATAAATGTTCTAATAATTTTAATTAGTGAGGGAAGCTTATGATTTATTTTGTATAACACCTGTTGTGGCTGTGCCCCTATGACCCTTAATGCAGAAATGCCACTGGTATTAGCTACTTTACTGTACATTGTTAAACTACTAAAACTACTTTTGTGTTATGTCAATCAATTTAAACAGAAAATAGAGTTTTGTTTTTTTTAGCAAAATCAGGCATTGGGCCTAAAATAACTTGTCAAATCCTGCTCACTCAGTCTGTCAAAACTTAACATTAGATGTTTTCCAAAAGGATAAGTTCAACGAATCTACTAGGCAACTACAGTAAGCAATCAAAGGTTCTCTGTGTGAAGAAATATGTTGTAACATTTGAGCTTAATTTCTTTTTAACTACATTCCACCTTTTTTCATATGATTTGCTGAAGAACCCCACAAGTACTTATTTGCTTCATTTAAGCTGTCACATCAACCTTGGTTTGCTCAAGCTTTAAAAATTCAGGGCCTTTGGTCTTTCCTCACAGCTCATCCCTGCAGTTCTAGTTTAAAGTCTAGCAGGTCTTTCATGAACCTTCCCTGGCACTGGTGTTTATTTTAGGTAGACAGTGTGATGTAGTGGTTAAGGCACTGAATTACAAATCAGGAAGATGTCAAATTACTGCTTGTAGCTTGCTGTATGATCCTGAATAAATCACCTCCTGCGCTTCTGCTGTAAACATTTGTACTACATTTACTATACTCGTAATTGCTTGCAATAGAGAAATGCTATCCTCTTTAATAAAATCCCTGTGTGCATCCAGGTGTCCGTGTGTGTGTCTTCTGGTGAAGTGTGCATGCGCAGGGCACGGTGCGATGCGCGATATTACTGTCAGAGAAAGTTAGAGGCGTTTTACGGAAATACAAACTAGTATTACTGCGAGAGGAAATTAAAGGTACACAATACAGTGACTCATATTACAGCCACATACAAGCCAGTATTACTGTCTGAGGAGATTAAAGGCATATTACAGATGCACACGCCTGTATTACCGCCAGAGAAAATTAAAGGTATATTACGGACGTACAAGCCAGCGGACATACAAGCCAGTATTACTGTCACAGAAGATTAAAGACACACAATACACGGCGGCAGCCCACGAAGAACGGTCAGCTCAGCAAGTAATCAACAACAAAAGAAAGGCAGAAAGACAAAGAAAAATATGACCAACAAACAGAATGAGGTTAAGGTCCCTTGCCATTTAATATAGACTGTTCCTACTAATGTTTATGCACTACTGTACAGGCTTAATGACTAGTTTAAAATAAACACTGCTTGTTTAATGGATTTGTACAAAAGGACTAAAACAGAATGCAGTATACCACTGTATTATGCAGCTGAGGCATAAGGGCTCTTGGTTTGTACAAATACTGAGCATTATGTAACAAAGTAGTCAGTATATATTGTGGACGCTAGAGGCGCTGTTGCTCTGTTGAACCCACCAGACAGACGTCCAGGACACACTTTAAAAGCACCAAGAAGATTCTTTAATAATAATTTTTCAATAAAGTGCACAAAGCACCACATACTCCACAATTCTTCCAATAATAATCAATAAACAATAATTAATAACAATAACAATAATCCTCCACACCCAGCAGCTCCGTCACACTCCCACCCATCTCCGGCTCGATCTGCTGGTCGAGGCCTTTTATAGTCCATGACCCGGAAGTGTTCCTTCTCTGGGTCAAACGCCACATCATCCTTCTTCAAGTGTCCCAGAAATACTGTGAGCTTCTGTCCTCGTGACCCCGAAGTACTTCCAGGTTAGCATAACAGTAATAGTCCCCGGGTTCTTGGTGAGCTCCCCCTGGCGGCACCCACAGCATCCAACAGGGCTGAAGAAATGGACTCCATGTCCCATGTTGCCTTGAGGGAATCCGGGGAACCATTTTCGTCCAGGGGAGCTGCCATCTAGCGTCCCGGGGGATGTAGTGTCCTGAAAAGGCTGTTTTTCTTCCTTTTCTCTGATGAGGGACATCCCGGCCAGGCTGAAACGCCTGCCGCCCATCATAATATACAAGGACATAAAACATGAAAGAATATACAAAGTACAATAAAATAAATAAATACAGGAAGACACTAGAGCCAACCTTAGATGAAACTTGGGCAATATCATGACACTCAAACTACACCTCCAGCCAGCTGTCATTCCTGTTTTAATAATGTACAGTATATCTATCTTCTCCTCAGTAATGCCTGCCCTCAACAGCTCCTTGTCTTTACCCTTGGTACACACCCTCAGAGATATTAAGAATCTTTTCTTCCATGTTACACATGGTCTGCCTACTGCTGATCAGGTGAACAGAGAGCTAATGACACTCAAAACTTGCAAGACTGCATATCCTGACAGAAGCAGCTTTAGGATGTTCAAGTGAAGTGCCAACCATACTATACCATTGTGTAAGCCCGCTTAATCCAAAGAAGGATTGTGATAGTTTGGAGCCTATCACAGCAAGCATAGGACCCCAGGCAGGAACAATCCCTGGACAGGACACCAGCCCATCACAGGGTGAACAAACATATACAGGTGCTGGTCATAAAATTAGAATATCATGACAAAGTTGATTTATTTCAGTAATTCCATTCAAAAAGTGAAACTTGTATATTAGATTCATTCATTACACACAGACTGATGTATTTCAATTGTTTATTTCTTTTAATTTTGATGATTATAACTGACAACTAATGAAAGTCCCAAATTCAGTATCTCTGAAAATTAGAATATCAATTAAGACCAATGCAAAAAAAGGATTTTTAGAAATGTTGGCCAACTGAAAGGTATGAACATGAAAAGTATGAGCATGTACAGCACTCAATATTTAGTTGGGGCTCCTTTGGCCTGGATTACTGCAGCAATGCGGCATGGCATGGAGTCGATCAGTCTGTGGCACTGCTCAGGTGTTATGAGAGCCCATGTTGCTCTGATAGTGGCCTTCAGCTCTTCTGAATTGTTGGGTCTGGCGTATTGCATCTTCCTCTTCACAATACCCCATAGATTTTCTATGGGGTTAAGGTCAGGCGAGTTTGCTGGCCAATCAAGAACAGGGATACCATGGTCCTTAAACCAGGTACTGGTAGCTTTGGCACTGTGTGCAGGTGCCAGGTCCTGTTGGAAAATGAAATCTGTATCTCCATAAAGTTCGTCAGCAGCAGGAAGCATGAAGTGCTCTAAAACTTCCTGGTAGACGGCTGCGTTGACCTTGGACCTCAGAAAACACAATGAACCAACACCAGCAGATGACATGGCACCCCAAACCATCACTGACTGTGGAAACTTTACACTGGACCTCACGCAACGTGGATTCTGTGCCTCTCCTCTCTTCCTCCAGACTCTGGGACCTTGATTTCCAAAGGAAATGCAAAATTTACTTTCATCAGAGAACATAACTTTGGACCACTCAGCAGCAGTCCAAAGGCGAGACGCTTCTGACGCTGTCTCTTGTTCAAGAGTGGCTTGACACAAGGAATGCGACAGCTGAAACCCATGTCTTGCATACGTCTGTGCGTGGTGGTTCTTGAAGCACCGACTCCAGCTGCAGTCCACTCTTTGTGAATCTCCCCCACATTTTTGAATGGGTTTTGTTTCACAATCCTCTCCAGGGTGCGGTTATCCCTATTGCTTGTACACTTTTTTTCTACCACATCTTGTCCTTCCCTTCGCCTCTCTATTAATGTGCTTGGACACAGAGCTCTGTGAACAGCCAGCCTCTTTAGCAATGACCTTTTGAGTCTTGCCCTCCTTGTGCAAGGTGTCAATGGTCATCTTTTGGACAACTGTCAAGTCAGCAGTCTTCCCCATGATTGTGTAGCCTGCAGAACTAGACTGAGACCATTTAAAGGCTTTTGCAGGTGTTTTGAGTTAATTAGCCGATTAGAGTGTGGCACCAGGTGTCTTCAATATTGAACCTTTTCACAATATTCAAATTTTCCGAGATACTGAATTTGGGACTTTAATTAGTTGTCAGTTATAATCATCAAAATTAAAAGAAATAAACATTTGAAATACATCAGTCTGTGTGTAATGAATGAATCTAATATACAAGTTTCACTTTTTGAGTGGAATTACTGAAATAAATCAACTTTGTCATGATATTCTAATTTTATGACCAGCACCTGTACATCACATACACACACACTAGGAAAAAATTAGAATATACAGTACATCTAACCTGAATGTCTTTGAACTGTGGGAGGATACCAGAATACCCAGAGCAAATCAATGCAGACAAGGGGGGAGAATGCAAACTCCACACAAATGGGACCTTCTTACTGCAAGGCAGCAGTGTTACCACTGCTTCACCATGCCAACTAATTATGTTGAATTGTTTAGTATATACTCAATCCAAGTCTCAGACTGGAAGGAGTCTCACTGATTGACAATATATCCAGTAAACTGAATTATTATTGGATTAAAGGGACATTACTGTCACATGTAAACAGTACACTAGTGAAATTCATGACCTGCAAGCACCTCAGACTCCAAGAGAACAAACTAATTTCCCCCAAGTGCAGTTTGCCTATTAGACACATTGTGGTGTGTATGATGCCATCATCTGCCTGCTACGTGGGGCATACTCCAACCTGGATAGAGTTGGCAACTATATGATGATCACGTTGTTTTGTCTTCACTAGTGCTTTTAACACACTGTAGCCTTTACTACTAGGAGACAGTGGTGGGCCATCAGGGCCTGCAAGGCCTTCTCTGCTGGCCTAAAAAAATATCTGGATCACAAACTGATGTTAATTATATTTTGTCCATGAATACTTATTAAATAATTCCAAATAGTCTGTCCATTTCCTTTTATAGCTTTTCCGATGGTTGTGCTGCTTCCAGACATGTATTTTCGTATTAAAGCATTTAACCAATCACATTTCAGCCATCATTTGTTGCCAGAGGCAGGGTCAAAGTGAAAGAAGTCTGCCCGGAGGCCTTCACAATCCATTCTGCAGGCCCTCTAACACAAAATAAATGTTGATTAAACTGTTGCTTCACCCAATCAGATTTTGAGTTGGTGTCACTAGGGCCCTCTAGCAGGCATACAGCAATGTCACCGTATTCAGACCTGTTGATTGGACAGGATGGTGTAATGTTACTGGTGGAACTGAAGTGCACGGATAATCTGTACGACAGAGTAATTGAACTGTTTTTGAGGAAAGAGAGAAGGATGGATTTTGTTTACAAATAATCTGAATTTTTGGTGAGTAAAATGTTGCGATTTTTCTAAATAATATTGCAAGTTTATGAGTTATTATTGATGTTTTTTATGTGTGTCGCGGCTGTAGCTGCAGTAGAAAGGAACTTGTTCACCCCTGGTTTGTCTTTTCAATAAAGGCATTTATTGTGGCTACAGGAGTTATCTATCTGTGATGCAACGGCTCTTTATACTGTACTTCTGCATATTAAGATGGTTTTTATAACCATAAATTAGTTTTTGAGGGGCGGGTTGATTCAGACGGAGCACTACTGAAGGCCTAGGTGTGAAATGCACGGTCCGCCACTGCTAGGAGATAATGCAAGGTCAGTGAAGGTGGACACTCCCTTACTGTATTAGACTACTTGACAGTTTGACAAGACAGATGGTGAAATTAACTGGTGTAGGCTGAACCACCTGAAGCTCACTGTGATGAAAACCAAGAGGATGGTGGAGAACCTCAGGAAGTGTAAGGTTTTCCTGATTCTGTTCTTTACACAGGGAGTAAAAGTTGAGGAGGTTCAGGTATACAAGTACCTAAGTGACATCTGGACAGAAATGTGGACCGAGCTATAAACAAAGACAGGGTCAGATTAGACTGAATTTCCTGAGGTAGCTTTGGACCTTTCGTGTGGAGGAATTTTGCTTCATATTCTTATCAGTCTTTGCTTGCCAGTGAGCTTTTTACTTTCTCATATACGAAGTATAGGGAAAGTATTGTAATCATCCAAAAATTTGATGTAGAGACTTTGATGAATCTCGTTGTTTTAGACCTCCCTGACTTTCTCATATACAAAGTATAGGGAAAATACTGGAATCCTCAAAAAAAATTCTATTTCAAGATTTTGATGAATCTCAATATTTTAGACCTCCCGGAGTCTGAAAATACAATTTTTGGAATTATATCTGTATGTGTTTGTGTGTGTGTGTGTGTGTGTGTGTGTGTATGTACAAACTATAACTTGACTATGCCTTCACTTAAGTTAACCAAATTTTACATACAAGTATTAGGTACAAAACCAATTTATTCCACTTTATTTTTATAATAATTGTTCCAATATATTATTAATCTGATTAGATTTGTTGTTGATGGTTCTTTAATGTACATAATATAAAAATATAATAATTGTCTCACGGTTTACTCCTCAAATATCCATCCCCATATCTGAGTATCTGCGGTGGGTTGGCACCCTGCCCAGGATTGATTCCTGCCTTGTGCCCTGTGTTGGCTGGGATTGGCTCCAGCAGAGCCCCGTGACCCTGTGTTTGGATTCAGCAGGTTGGAAAATGGATGGATGGATATCTGAGTATACAAGAAACTTTAGGGGGGACCACTCCAGATTTTTGTTTAAAGTAGTTGTATTTGGCCAGTATTAAGAGATTAGGAATTGCCAAAAGACTCAAAATTTAATCAGGAATCCTGGCACTATTCTAGGCACTAGCCTGGGTATTTGAGAGATCAAGGAGATGGATGTTAGCCAGGGCCACAGCAAAGGACTGCACTCGCACCTATATAAGCAGGGGCAACCCACTGAATAAGTAAGTGGTGAAGCATTATGTTAGTTTAACAGAAACAAGCCATGCAAAGTTAAAAGGAGATCATAAGCAGTTGAACAGCATTAATGCAAACTACTGTATATGTTGACATAACTAATTTCTTGGTACTGGTTAAAGGCAAAGGCACACTTGCTGGTATTTGTGTCAAGTATAACATATTTCTTTTTACATAATACATTATACATCTTCAAAATTGTGCTAAGGCTGTTTAAACACAATATATCTATGTGCTGTTCTCAGCCTTTGCACAACATATATACTTTCTTCATGGCCTGTTTGCAGTCATTCCAATAAGCTGGCAGCTTGCACAGACTTGATGTCAATTCAGCACTGTCTACTTACTGTACATTAGTTTTGACAAGGTGACTGTGTTCAATGCTGACCTGGAAGGCATCTACAAAGAACTCCTAAACTAGGCAGGCTGGGCTGCCCTTTCAGTTGCATTTGCTGAAAGCCCTGCACTTTACTCAGCCTGCTGCCACCTTCATTTAGGATTTGATTCTTACCGTAAATGAAACAACTGGGTCTACTGCACTATTTTGGGCATTTAGTATGTTTGTCATTTGGAAACCATAGCAACGTTGAAATAGTTTCTGTAAATTTTTAGATAATTCAGTTCCAGTTTATGAGTTATTTCAGAAAGATTCATACAGATGTGATTGTACTGCAGAATGAAAATATTAATTATATTTATTCTGAAATAGGGACTAAAAACAAAACTTAAGATCTTTTTCTAAATAACAACTTTAGATTGAAATATTTTGAAGTTTAAAAAAATTTGGATGTAGCTTGTGGGAAGTATAACTTAAAACGTAAGAACACATTGACAGCTTTGAAAAGCCGTCAGATTAAATTAAGAAATGTTTTTTCTTTTAATGAACAAGTTGATGCAGCATTAGATGGTGCAAGAAAACACAAATGCACACCCAACATTTTTAGCTATCACTTTATTTGTACTTTTTTCGTCACCTTCCATAAATCACACAGCCAGATTTTTATTTGAATTTAATGTATTTAACACATTGATCTCAAGTACACTCCTTTTCCTGTCACTAGCTTTATGCACTAGCACTAGCTTAGCTTTATGTCAGAATTAGGCCCTCAGTTCTCATTTACAGAAACATTGTTTTTTTCTTTTAAAATTTAACCTAATACTGATAGTTTTTCTCATGTATTGTCTGATAGCAATTAAAAGTTGTTAAATTTTCTGTATGTTTTCACTTTGAGTTTAATGCCAAAATTATTTCTGAGTATGATACCCTGATATAATGATGCACTAATCAATATTCATTGAACACCATGCTGCTCACTGAACACCATGCGCTTTGCACAGCATAATTTTGACTCCGACATCATTTTTCTCCATGAATGCCAGCAGAAAAAAAAAAACAAAGTATGCAACAGTTGTTCTGTAAATGCCTTGCCTGGCAGCAAATTTATTTATTCATCTAAGAGACCACATGAAGAAGCACACTGCCTGCCTCAATGCTAAAGAAGAAACCCCATGTTGCATACAGCAAAGCCTGCTACTCTTTCATCAGTGGAACTATTTTTAAAAAAACACCAACAAAGAAAATTTCATTGTTTTGATATTCATGGTGGTAATTCACAATGTTGCCCCTTAAAACATGTCAGACAGTAAGTCAAATATGTTACTTTTATTTACTTTGTTACTGAAACTAAGCAAATTGGCAAAACACGAAAATACTGAAGACAGCCAAAAACAAAATAAGCTAGTTTAAGTAAGCCTGTGTGTAGTTAACGCTATCAGTTTATACAGACACCTGGCTGCAATGTGTGTACAAACAAAGGCAAGAAAACAACAGGAAATAATAAATACTGGTGTTAGATACAGCAAATGAAAACAAAGGAAAGATCATTTATATTTTATGTACCCGAATTTGCTCAATGGTGCATCTGTAAACTTGACATATTTGTGCTGCATTTCCCAAGACAGTCATTTTAATTCAGGTAATTGATTTCTAGGAAAAAAAAATATTAAAAAAAAATCATGGGTGATGACTAAAGTTTTACAACTAAGATCAGTGTCAGTATAATGTGCAAGAGCATATTATTTGCCTGCTCCTGGTAAGTGGGTGATTATACAGATAAGAGGTGATTATTGCCGTGATCTTGTGCATTTGTATACACTGTATGCCAGAAAAAAACTTAGTAAAGATATGCCAGTCAACTCAATTTTTTATATTAATTTGTTTTCAAACTATTTTAAAATAACTTAATATAATTATATATCAATTCAGGCTATTAAAATATATAAATTCTTAAATAACAAGAACAACGACATTTATTTATATAGCACATTTTCATACAGGCAATGTAGCTTAAAGTACATTAGAAGATGACCAAAAAAAGTTACTCGAAATGAAAAACAAATAAAATTAGGCAATGAATAAGTAACAAAGGCAAAAGGTAAGGTCTCAAGTTAGGCTGGAGAAAAAAATAAACTCTGCAGTGGTTCCAAGGCCAAAAAGACCGCCCAGCCTGCACTGGGCATTCTACCTAACACAAATGTTCATAAATTAGTCCTCTTTGTTTTTAGGTTTCATATGATAGTAAGTAATGATGCTGGTCTTGTGCCTTCAATCCATCAGCACAGAGCACTGCATGGTGCCTTGATCAGGTGGGTGTGATGCAGATCGCCACTACAAAAGAACCGAAAAATCAGCAAAGAATAGTAGAGATTACTACCGGTTGCGCAGCCCTGAAGAATATGATAATTCTGTGCCCAAATAGTCCATCAGGAAAATGTAGAAATGAAACAGCCATAACACAATAATGGGGTTTTAGTGTTTTTTTCTAAATGATCCACTGTACTAGCCTGGTGAATTTCTATCCGCAAAGTTTTCCAGATTTTGGGTGCACAACAGCAAAAGGCCGCCTCAGCACTTCTATTAAGTTTTCCTCTTGGAATTATAAGCAGACCTCCTTTCGAAGATCTAAGGTTACGACTTGGGGGTGGAGGAGGATAGGCATTCCAAAATACAGAACGGAGCAAGATTATTTAATTATTATTCTTATATTTAATTATTATTATTATATTATTATTTCAACACCAGCAGTAGTATTACCAATACTGTAGTATTACCAATACCAATACAATTAGTATTATTAATACAGTAGTATTACCAATACCAATATTGCTGCTCTGTGCAAGAGAGGACAGAGCCGACTATACTTCCTTAGAAGGCTGGCGTCTATCAACATCTGTAATAAGATGCTGCAGATGTTCTATCAGACGGTTGTGGCGAGTGCCTTCTTCTACGCGGTGGTGTGCTGGGGAGGCAGCATAAAGAACAGGGACGCCTCACACCTGGACAAACTGGTGAGGAAGGCAGGCTCTACTGTAGGCACGGAACTGGACAGTTTGACATCTGTGGCAGAGCGATGGGTGCTGAGCAGGCTCCTGTCAATCATGGAGAATCCACTGCATCCACTGAACAGTATCATCTCCAGACAGAGGAGCAGTTTCAGCGACAGACTGCTTTCACTGTCCTGCTCCATTGACAGACTGAGGAGATCGTTCCTCCCCCACACTATGCGACTCTTCAATTCCGCTTGGGGGGGTAAACGTTAACATTATACAAAGTTATTGTCCGTTATGCCTGCATTTTTATCACTCTTTAATTTATTATTGTTTTTTATCAGTATGCTGCTGCTGGAGTATGTGAATGTCCCCTTGGGATTAATAAAGTATCTATCTATCTATTTTAAAGTCAAATCTGAATGACACGGGTAACCAGTGTAACAATGCTAAAACTAGTGAGAGGTGCCCCAAGTTTATTTTTCTAGTTAAGATTCTGGCTGCTGCATTCTGCATTAATTGTAATTGATTGATATATGTCTTAGTTAGTCCTGTTAGGAGTGCATTACAGGAATCTAGTCAACTAAAAACAAAAGCGTGAACTAATTTTTCAGTGTCTTGTAAATTTATAAGAGGTCCAACTTATGCTACATTCCTTAAGTGAAAAAATGCAGACCTAGTGATCTGGTTAATACTATATGTGATCTATCGTTAAGGTCTGAGTCAATAATTACCCCTAAATTATTCCCTCCACCTTGACTATTAACCCTAAAGGATCAAGTTTATTTCTAATACCCTCACTTTATCCATTTTAGCCAATCACCAAGATTTCTGTTATCTCCTTATTAAGTTTGAGAAAGTTTCTACTCATCCAATTAGAAATACTGCAAAGACGTTGGAACAGAGAGCCAGGAGCATCAGGGTCAGCTAGTGCCATAGATAATTAAAGCTACTGTATGTGTCATCTGCATAGCTGTGGTAGCTCACCTTGTGTTTTCAGATAATCTGACCTAATGGAATCATATACATTGAAAAAAGAAGCAGACCCAGAATAGATCCTTGTGGTACACCAAATACAATATAATGGGTCTCTGAAGTACAATCGCCACAACTAATAAAGAATTTTCTACCTGTTAAATAAGACTGAAAATAATTTAAGACACTGCCAGAGAGGCCCACCCATTGTCTAAGGTGATTTATAAGAATACTGTGGTCTATGGTGTCAAATGCTGCACTCAAGTCTAGAAGAACAAGAACAGATAAACGTCCTCTGTCTGCATTAACCCTCAAATCATTTACTACTTTAACAGGTGCAGTTTCTGTACTATGATTTTTTCTAAAATGTAACTGAAACTTATCAAGAACAGAATGTTGAATCAAGTAATCATTTAGCTGCTTAATGACTGCCTTTCCTAGAATTTTACTTAAGAAAGGCAGGTTACAAATTTGTTTAAAGTTGTCAAAAGCAGAGGAGTCAAGATTATTTTTCTTGAACGGGGTTTAACAACTTCAGTCTTAAGACAGCCAGGGAAGACAACCTCATATCTAATGATGAGCTCACTATGTCAAGAACACTATCAATTAGCACATTGGAGACTTCTTTGAAAAGGCCTATTGGTACTGGGTCAAGTGCACAGGTGAAGGATTTCACTTGAGAAATTATTCTACATAGTTCGGGTAGATATATACCAGTGAATGAATCCCAGCATTCATTTTAAATATTTTAAATTCTATCGGATTAACTATGGGAGGATATACTATATTATTTCTTATATCATTTATTTTGTTTATAAAAAAATATAGAAAAAGCCTCATAAGTTTCACTAGAGGTTTAAAAAATGATCAATAGTTGAGAATAAAACTCTTGGATTACCACCATTATCATTTATAATTTTAGAGAAATAGGACTGTCTTTCAAGACGAACTATATTGTTATATTCAGTTATTTTAGCCTTCAATATTTCGTAGTGAACTATCACTTTAGTTTTTCACAATTTAAGCTCAGCTCTCCAGCACATTCTATTTAAATCAGACACTCTTTGGGTCTTCAAAGATATAAAAGTGCTAGAGGGTTTCTTAACTGTCTTTTCTGAGGCCAGTATGTCAGCTGCAACTCTCACCTTAGCATTAAAATGTTCCACCTTACTGATTACACTATTAGAATTAGTAAGGTAAGCACTACAATCGAACTGATTGTTTAGAATACTAGCAAAAATTGAAGCTTCAGATGTATCAAAATAACATTATTTAACAATATGCTTCTTATTGATAGTTATCAGTATTTCTACATTAAGTAATATGAAAAAATGGTTTGATATACTGAGATCCATCATCTGTCTGACATCAACCTTTAATCCTTTTGAAATCACTAAATCCAGTGTGTGTCCTTTATTTGTTAATTAGGGCTGTCATTCGCTATTCAAATATAATTCAAATTTATACAAAAACAAAAACACTTATTTGAAGGCAAATGCTGACTAATTTCATATTTGTGTTACTCCAGAAATGCTATGCTGCCATACTTCATTTGTATTACAGATGTGTTTAGCACATCACTTCTACAATCAGCGCTGTCATCATTTTAATTGTTAGTTTGTATCATCAATAATAAAATGTACAGAATTTTCTACCATATTTCTCTGCTTTTTAGTAAACAGGTGTACTAACAGATTTTAAACACTTCGCCAAGGGCCTAAAAGTATGATTTTGCTCCTCATCCTGTTCCGATTCATTCTTGAACTTGACATCCCTGATTTGCTGTTGCATTCATCGTAGCAAACAAAAAACGGCTTCCTTTCTCATTAAACATAATGGTAAACAACTGCATATATTTCTTCTTTTCTTTTTATTATTATAATGGCTTTAAAACTGCCATTTTAAAGAGCATTTTCAATGTGAGGAAAGCATACTTAGCTATCTCAATAAGCTCATGTCTTTTGGAGGCTACTGGTTTGACACATTATTTGTAAAACAAAGGTATGATGAAAAATAAAAGTGTTAAGGTTATACATGTTATATTTTCCTAAATCTGTAAAAAGAGAAAAAACTCTTGTTTAGCTTGATCCTATACATTATTTTTTGACCACTGGACACGCATCATAGCACTCTACTGGCATCCCACAAATAAACTTGGGCTATTCTATACACTTGACTTACCATTCACAAGCTGCACTTTTTTAAAACTACACCTTATGCATCTTGTGATTGGTTTTAAAATTATG
The DNA here is from genome assembly GCF_900747795.2 of Erpetoichthys calabaricus. Lineage (NCBI taxonomy): Eukaryota > Metazoa > Chordata > Cladistia > Polypteriformes > Polypteridae > Erpetoichthys > Erpetoichthys calabaricus. Next base: position 277,285,425 of record NC_041394.2, on the reverse strand, counting down.
CTGTGTAATAGTTTTCTTACCTAATTGCCAAATTTTTAAGTTGCTGTTAATGAAACCGCAATAGACTTAAGAAAAAGGGAATACTCGTAAGATCATTACAATATAATATTTACTCCAATCAGTAACTCCACTTGTGAAACAAGGGAGCTGAAAGGCACATAGCTGAGCGGATAGCTGGAGGAGGGGGCAGTGCGCAGGGGACTAAAGTAACCAGTGTGTTTAACATGAGCATTTTTGTATGGATTTTACAAACACATTACAGGCATGTGAATTTTCCTTGTGTTGAAAAATCATATTTTTGCAAAGGGACACGTTTTAGTGTATGGGTCATTAGTGCTGCATGCTTTGCCAGACACACTGCACGCAAAAATATTAATAATGAAACATACAAAGGCACATTAGGTACAAATACACATGTAGTAGCACACAGAACTTTAAACTTACATTTGAATATTTACTGATTTTCAAAACAAGGATTCATATCCTAATTTTTACATAATTTGACAGCCATCCATCCATCCATTGTCTCCCGCTTATCCGAGGTCGGGTCGCGGGGGCAGCAGCTTGAGCAGAGATGCCCAGACTTCCCTCTCCCCGGCCACTTCTTCTAGCTCTTCCGGGAGAATCCCAAGGCGTTCCCAGGCCAGTCGAGAGACATAGTCCCTCCAGCGTGTCCTGGGTCTTCCCCGGGGCCTCCTCCCGGTTAGACGTGCCCGGAACACGTCACCAGGGAGGCGTCCAGGAGGCATCCTGATCAGATGCCCGAGCCACCTCATCTGACTCCTCTCGATGCGGAGGAGCAGCGGCTCTACTCTGAGCCCCTCCCGGATGACTGAGCTTTTCACCCTACACAATATACATACATACATACATACACATACACACACACGTTGGCCCTTGCTGGGTAAAACAAGATGATGGCCCTGTCTTTAAAAGTGAGTCTTAAGAAGCTGGCAGGATCTCAATCAGTGGTGTCATTTTGTTTCAGTGCTTCAATACACAATTGGATTAGAAATACACCCATCAGATTACAGTTTTGTCTGGATTTATGTTCTTGTTCTGTGCCCACTCGTTTGTGTGATTTCATTTGGGTTGGAAACATTTTCGTATGGACAGGACTTCTACAAATCTTCTCTGACATCTGCATCACAGTGCGACAAACCTTTACATAACTATCAGAGGGGATTTTATTTCAGAGCTACACCACCATTATCTGTATCTGCGAAACTGGACTGTGTCGCAAGTGTTTAACATTTATCATTTTGCACTTAGTGTTTTTTGCATATGTAAAACTAATTATTTTTGTCATTTATTACCATAAATATACATATAATTTTATTTTAAGTTAAATTTAGCAAAAAGTTAGTTTGCTAAAGAACATTTATTCTACACATTTGATCTCGGCAGCCAGCCTCACACACATGATTTTCTTGCGTAGTGATCATTCTCTTGGAATTTTTTCCAATTTATTGCATCTTATTTAGTGCAATAAACTTAGAATATACAATAATATTAGGCCCGAAACATATTTGTAGATTTTTGCATTTGTGGGGGTCCTGCCCCTCTAAAGTCAGCGAAATGCATGGGATAACTACAGTACGTAATGCTGACTGACTCATCAACAAAAACGCTATTTCCTGTTTGCTAAAAAGCTGAAATTTAACAGGATGGTACATCTAGAGCAGTAAGTATCTACTAAGAAATAACATTTCAATTATTTATAATATAATTTTATATTTAGGTATTAAAAAAAAAAAAAAAAAAACACAACAGAAACTTAACACCCCAAAATCTCAAAAATGCCCTGACAGATTTGACTGAAATTTAGTGAAGCTGCTGAAAAAGGGAAATTGGACAACTTTTTTTTGTTTTTGTTGATATTCGTCATTAGTAATGCTCTAGCAAGTGAGACATTCCAAATCCCCCATTTCGCCATAGCGCTGACAGTGATTGTACAGAGTAGTGCTGGGCGGTATACCGGTTCATACCGAAAACCGATTTTAATTTTTTTTATGATATGGATTTTTCTTATACCGCAACACCGGTTTAAATTGCCTAAACGGCGTTCGGAACGTGGCGCAGCGGGAAACTGTTCAAGTGGGGACCTTTTTCACTGCTACACCGCTAAACACAGATTTGTTGCACTAGGGCTCTTTTTCAATGCTATACCACCAAATAGTGGGCGGTAGCATAGGTATGCCGCACGGTGAAAATGGACAGAGAGCATTCCGAAACTGAACTAAAAGTAAAGTTGAACATGATGAACAGAAGAACTTTTGCCGAAAAAAAGCAGTCACATCCGTCGCCTGGAGATACTTTAGTTTTAAAAGGTCAGATGTGTAAATACTGTTTCTATACTACTGGATAATACTGCAAGCCAAGTTGTACTTGTTTTTGTACTTGCTAGTGTATGTTTTGCTTGTATTCATTCTGCGATGTGCTATCGACTCGTTCAGAGATGGGTGCAACTCTGAATGGATGGCATAATTAAACATGTATAACGAAGATATTTTTAAAGTTCTGAACACTCCGTCGGCTAAGTTAATAACTAGTTTTAATTTCACAAAGACGTTTATCGTGTGGTGATTAACACAAAGTATTTGATGTGCTGCATTAACTTGTGACGGGGTTTGAGAAAATCTAGTAAATTAAACATTGATTTTAGGATGAAGTTTAGTTTACAACATTCTACTTTAATTATAAAATAAACTGAGAATAAAATGGAAATGTCGACTTTAATCTTGACATAGTCAACATGTCGAATTTATTCTCGACATATAGTTTGTTTTTTTCTTCCGTGTCCATATTTTTTTTTCTTCACAGTGGCCCTAATGCGCTTCCATAGGGCTATACCACAAATAGCATTATAAATGCAAGTTGCAGTTTTTATTATTTATGTATATAGCTTAGCTTGAAGCAAGGTCCATATTAATGCAGTTTGCCTAAATGATGGTACAGTTGGTAAGATGTCATGACATTGTCATCACCAAGATTGCACTTGTTTTATTTTATTATAATTTGGTGAATACTGTGTAATGCACCTGGGCTTGAAGCCTTGAAGTAATGGTGCAACTATCAGTAATACTAGTATGTATTTTATTGTTATTATTTATTAGTTTAAATACTATGCAGTTTAATGATGGTAAAATTGTTTAAAAAGTCACTTTAACATGTCAGTGTACAGAGATTGTTAACATTAACAGAAAGTGTAGTTGGTTTACAAAAAATATTTACTATTTATTCCTTTTCTAAGACGTGTTCAGTGCAATCCAACTTTTGACAAACACCTCTGGATATTTTACTAAGTCTAAATGCCTCTTTGGATGGTTGAAAATATGTTGTCAAAATCATAGTTTAAGCTTTTGCAAAATTTGTTCAATTAAAGGTTCTATATTTTGACTGTAACTGTCATGCAATGTGATTCCTTCTCTTTAGTGCCACCCCCTTGAAAACTATCACTTTATGGGGCCATGCAAACCTGGATTAATACTTGTGTGCACATTAAAATATCTTTTTGTACAATGTACAATTCTCATAACAGTCTAATAGGTTATTCTTAGCCAGTCTACTGCAGTAATTGCAGTGGAAAATGTGGTTAACATCCAATCATGCATGGGGGAAAAAATACCGTCTAATACCGTGAAACCGGCAGAATTTAGAAAAATACCGTGATATAGAATTTTGGTCATACCGCCCACCTCTAGTACAGAGACATCGGGTATGCCAATTTATGCAAATTAAGGCCAACTGTAGAAAAGAAGTGAATCGTGCAAAATTCGACAAAGCTTGAAGAAGTCACGTTTAGCAAGAGCTTGCCAGACACTGTGCCTGTGAGAGTAGTCAATTTCATGCAATGGATCCAATTAGAAAAGTACTTAATATATATTTCCCCCCCATCCCCTTCTTTTTATCTGCAACAATGGGCAAATGTCTAAGTGGGATTATAATTCCCATCAGCCAGTGCACTGTTCCAGATAATTTCATCAGCACTCACAAAGTTTAAATGAGAGCATCAATAAAAGCACCATGTCATCAATAGTAATCTATCTATCTATCTATCTATAGTAGCAACTGCTGTTTTTTTCTCCTTTAACAACTTTCTTTGTCTTGCTGGATTGCAGCATTGGCAGTTCAGTCCATAAGCATTTGAACAGTGACACAATTCTCATAATTTTGGCTCTGTGCGCCACTACAGTGGACCTGAAATTAAGCAATCATTATGTGATTGAAGTGTAGACTTTCAGCATTAATTTAAGTGGCTTACCAAAAATATTGTATGAGCCATTTAGGAATGACAGATATTTTTCTGCTTAGCCCTCCTATTTCCAGGGGCTCAAAAGTATTTGGACAAACTAATATAATCATAAATATAGTGATTATTTTCAATATTTGGTTGAAAATCCTTTGTAGTCAATGACCGCCTGAAGTTTGGAACCAATGGCCAAGATCTAAGTGCTGGGTTTCGACCCTAGCAATACTTTGTGAGGCCTTTACTGCAGCTGTCTTCAGTTTCTACTTGTTTGTTGGACTTTCTGCCATCAGTTTTGTCTTCAGCAAGTGAACTGCATGTCCAGTTGGGTTAAGATCAGTTGATTGACTTGGCTGTTGAAGAATATTCCACTTCTTTGACTTGAAAACTACTTGGTTTGCTTTGGCAGTATGGTTTGGCTCATTGCACATGTGTACTGTGAAGCGTTGTCCTACCAGTTTTGCAGTATTTGGCTGTATCTCAGCAGACAGTATCACCCTATACACTTCAGAATTCATCCTGCTACTTCACTTGCAGTCATATTATCAATAAACCCTAGTGAATGACTTCCATTAGCAATCAGGCATGCCAATACCATAACACTGCCTCCACCACATTTCACAGATGATGTGGTATTCATCGGATCATGAGCCATTTCTTCTCTTTCCAACATTCTGGTATATATTGAATTTAGTTTCCTTTGTCCAAAGAAAATGTTTCCACAACTGGACAGGCTTTTAAAAAACGTTTTCCGGCAAAGTCTAACCTGCCCTTCCTGTGCTTGAGGTTTACCAGTGGTTTGCACCTTGTGGCAAATCCTCTGTCTTTACTTTCATGAAGTCTTCTCTTGATTGTTGACAGGCATACCTTCCGGTGAGTGTTCTTGGTTTGGCTAAATGTTGTGAAGGAGTTCTTCTTCACCAAGGACAGAATTCTTCAATCATCCAAAACAGTTGTCTTTTGTGGTTTTCCAAACCTTCTGGTGTTGCCGAGTTCACCAGTATGTTCCTACCTTTTAAGAATGTACCAAATGGTTGATTTGACCACTCCTTGTGTTTCTGCTCTCTCTTAGATGGGTTTGTTTAGTTTCCTCAGATAATGATGGACTGTTTTTACTTGCATGGACAGATCTTTGGACCTCATATTGAGAGTTCACAGTGACAGCAACTCCACTTGGAATCAACTCCACACCTTCTACCTGCTTAATAGTTCATGAAATAAATAGGAACTTGCTCATGCTCATACCTGACTACTGAACACCTTGTTAATTAAATGTCCAAATACTTTTGGGCCCATGGAAAAGGAGGGAGAAGCAGAAAAATATCTGTCATTCCTAAATGCCTCATACAATATTTTTGGTAAACTATTTAAATTAAAGCTGAAAGTCTACACTTTAATCACATAATGATTGCTTTATTTCAAATCCACTGTGGTGGCGTACAGAGCCAAACTTATGAGAATTGTGTCACTGTCCAAATGCTTATGGACCTAACTGCATTTTAGAGCAATGTTTCTCAACTTTTATGGTCTTGGGACCCAGTTGTTCCTTTATATGTTTCTTGATGACCCACAGACAGCATTTGAAAAGGGTTTGAGTTTTCCCCTTCATGAATCAAGAGCAATTTGAAGAGCAAGAATAACGGGGTCTCCTTTACTGTCACACGAAACAAGAGCAGTTAGAAATGGGGAAACATATCATGCAGTGTTGACAATCCCTTCAGCAGACCAAGGAGTATGTTACATGTGACAATAAATCTTAATTAAACTGATTAAATTGTTTTCTTTTTTTAATCAATGGATTTTTTTAAAAAAGCCAACACTGTTGTCCACCTGTGTATCATCAATTTCCCAATACTAATCAACAGTGATATGCACTTTTTTAAGTAAAAAAAACAAACAGGAAATTAATAAAAGAAATACTTTTTAGCTTTGAATGAATCATCTTGAAGTCACCTTTAAAGCATTAACAAATACTGACTTAATATGGAGTTTGGCTGCAATCTCCTTCGTAACACCACCACCAAGGGCTCTATGTAGAATGTTCAACAGTAAGCAGCTCAAGCAAACTATTAGCCCCAATAAAAAAAATAAAAATAAAAATACTAAGTACTTTTCTGTATATGGTATTTGTTAGTTATATACTTGTAGTACTTCTGATACTGTATACCTGATTACCCAGTGGCACAATAACTGAGGCCCACTGACTTAGATAATTTATAAGTAACACAACTTGTACATACAGCATATATAAACATGCACACACATACACACTAACTATTTAGGCAATATCACAAAAATGGATCATATAAAGTGAAAAAAAATTATTTACATGGGTTTGTGATTTTATGGGGTTGAAGTAACAAACTACATTGTAAAAAAAATAGCAATAGGACTGGACAGATGCTAAATATTTAAGACACTTAAATATTATATTTTGGTGTAGATGACTCTCAATGAGTTTTCTGCACTAATGGGAAAAAGAATGTAGGGAACCGGTAATGCCCTGTGATCAAGAGGAGGCACTCAAGAAAAGCCAGGACCGCCTCACAGAACTCCTGAGAACATCCATGAAGAACTTCTCCTGTAGATCCCAGGTACCAATGCAGTCATAAACCTCAGTCTTGAGTACAGAGACTGAAGCAGGAGGCCATGCCTACGTCATTATGCACAAATAGGTTTTCAAGAGGTCCTTCCCACATTTGTAATTCCAGAAATGGTGTTATACCGGTCACAAACAGGGTTATCTTAATGACCGACTAAAACATCTGTATCACTCTCTCTTCACAACAGGTTTCAATTATCCAGTGAACATCTGGCTTTGCCTCTTGTGGATGCAAATAGCTTTTGCTTGCATAGGCCGATTAAAGCCACAATTGTAAAGGTTAGTGAACAATTATAGAGAGGCAGCAGGCAGTTCAGTGAAAGGTACAGACATAGTCAGTTTGAAAATGGCTCATGAGGATGAAAATAACAAGCATTAAAAGTGAAAACAACAACTGCAAGTTGAATATACTAGCCAGCAGCTGAATACATTGTTTAGACAAAAAAAGTCAAAACAAGAGACTAACAAAAGGTTCAGTGATGGGTGTGCTGAAAGAAACACAGCTCTTGCTTTAATGCTCAATATTTAAAGGAAGGAACTCGGATGGGAGTTTTGCTTCAGCTATTCCCAAGGCATCATTAGACAGTCACAGACAGGCTGGATGAGTTTGCTGTTTTTACAGTAGTTACATTAATTAATTACACAGAGTAACGGAGACTTTTTAGTTTACTCCCAGGTTGTGATGTTTTGGTTAATCAAAAATCTGTTTCTCTGGTAACCACAAGGCATATACACAGTACAGTATACCAGTCTGGTAAGTGTGCAGAATCAGGTCTCGGCAAGATTATTATAGCTGAACACCCACCAGTTTATTTATTGGAAGTGTATCTTCCCATCTGAATTACAGTCATACAGTGACAATACTGCTAAAGTCAAAAATTCAGTAAGCAGCAAGTTCTGGTTAGATTGAATTTCAAAGGGACAGAATTGCAAACAACCCTTAGGATCAAGCAAGAGAAAAATCAGATGTTGGTACGATCAGTTGGCAGAGAAACATCCAGCCAAAACACTAAAACCAACTACCAGAAACTAAAAGTCAGAGGAAAGCCAAGTTTGAAATTCCTACACAATCTTACACAGCAACACCTTTGTTTATTAGTACTCAATCTATTATTAAACTGCAACTGCAAATTGCCATTTTATATACAGCTTCAAGGCCATGGTAATGTAATGGGTCACGTGGCATGTCCATCATTAAAGCACAAAATAAATAGTGGTGCCCATGGAAAAGATTAAACAACCATAATACATGCCTAAAATTAAAAAGATTTAATTATTCAATTACTTGTAATGTAATGTTACATGCTACAAAGCTATTAAAGCCAAAACTAACATTTGTGCTCTCTTAACAGAAGTAAACACAGTACTAATATTTTTTTCAAGTTCAACTGCATCACCAAGTGGCTATGCTGCAGATGATTTAGAAACTCTTCTTTAAGATTATAAAGATTTATAATAACAAAATGCTTTCTTAACAACTATCATAGACTTGCATTTGAAAATATTTTCTGAAAAACAAGGCTGCATTGTCATAGACAGCAAAATATTCTTCTGAGTAAAGTAATGGCAGACAAGAAACATGACAAATATAGACATGCTTTGAATAAAAGAGCTTTTAGGGTCACATCCAGTAGAAAAACAGAAACTGTACTCGGAAAAGTTGAAGTTCTCATGAATTGAATTTATTCCATATCAAAAGAGTTATTTCATTTCAGGTCTGCAATGAATGCCAAATTTGTACATTGTGCTATGTGTGTCACAGACACAAAGACTCAAATGCACAGACAACAAATTGAAAATTATTTAATGATAAGAGATTTTTAAATGCATTAATCAAAATCAAAATTTCAACTTCACTATATATTTATGATGCAGAAGTCAGAAACTAGATCATTAACATGAAAAACACACTATAAAATACTCAGAAAACTACTGCACCTTTTCAAGAATTCACAGTAATGCTACTAGCGGTCAACCAAATCTATACTTGAATTTAAGAAATTAAAAGATTTCATTAACTCATATAGATTATGCACTCTGGAAAACTCTTGTGGTGATTCTAGACAGACAGAACATAACCAAAAAAGCCAAAAATATACAACAAAGGAATAACCGCTGGGGAGCACAAATGTGCACAACAAGAACACTTGAGTCCTCTCTGGGCCTTATTAACACATCTTGAGTCAGTTCCTGCCTAATGGAGTAGCATGTCCATTTACTCGCCTACCAAGTACCACCACCTCTTCCTTCCTCTCATCCTTCCTTATGCAGGTTAAGACTTGTGAAAGTTTTCAAACACCTGTCACGGTCACTTCTACCCAAGCCCTGGAACCACTAAAGGAATGATCCTCCTTTTGCTAAAACAGCAGCCCCTGGCATCCTTGGATTTAGTTAGTCTTAATAGTCCGAGTCATTAAGTGAGCTTCTCATCTGCTCATAGCTTAAAGGATAAAACCATACTGTCCCAAAGAAGATGGCCAGAAAATTACAAAGATTTTTACTAATCTTCCCAAAGTACTCACCAAAAAGTAGTAAATTAGCTGTAGGACCAGTCAGCTGCCAGCTTTTGGCACTTCTTTACTTGTAACTTAACAGCCTTTAAGCAGTACTTAACACTAGCAAGGGGCCCATTAACTTTCAAATTGCAAGTGTCAGATGATGGCATTCATGTTCAAATGGCATAATGTGATAAACATTAAATGAGACTGTCCAGGATGGGGTGAAGGCAGCACCCACAAAGTATAAACTGATTATAGTTTGTGTTGTATTATAGCTTGAAGGATGAAAACTGCAGCTCTACACAAAGTATCTTGGGACAACTCTGTCTCTTGTGCACTCCTCTGGATCTACAGCTGTAAACCATACATAAACCGTTGTTTTGATAGAATGCAGGTTTTCATCTAGTGGTTAAAGGAAGTTACATGCTGTATGTTCTTCTTCGGTGATATTTTTAGAATGCAGTATGTTGATATGACTTCAACCATAACTTCATACAATTGATAAATACAATCAGATGCGGGACACAATACAGCTATTATAGATACTTGGTGTTAAATTGCCTGTTTTCATTAAGGCCCCTCGGATAATTTACTTTCCAACCAAAAGCTGAAACATGGTATTTTGATGGTGTGACAAATACATCACAGAACTAAGGAAACTGCCAACGACTGCTTTGAGTTCATGTTGTCCTTTTATGTTCTTAACAAGTGCACAACAGTTTTCAGAGTTTATCAAGATATGTGCAAAAAAATTAAAAATTGTCATCAATGTTAGCGATTTTTTTAGGAATAGATATCCACTGAAATGAAGACTGTACTTATAGTATGCCTGGCTGGCACCCAAAAGTGTACTTCATGTTTTCTTGATTGTGTACTCCACAAATTTAGTGCAGACACAAAGACAACATAGAAAGAAACTGGAGGCACATTTCACATGCTTGGATGAGCAGCAACCGCATGCTGTGGATCCCAAGTACAACCCTTTGTCAGAGCTGAAATATTGTCCCTTCTTCTTCAGACAAATCAGAACTTGATTTACATAAAACAGGTGCTAAATATTATTCTTCAGGTACAAAGCCCAGTAGATTACTAAGCCTCTGACGGATGTAGTGCATTTGCTAGTATCCCAGTGGTTACAAATAAATCTGGAACTATTTTTTAACAACCCCTTACAAATAAATGATCACTTTCCAGACTTTTTCACAACCAATTTCAAACCGATCTGAAAAGTTCTATACTGAAGAATGATCCTGTCTTTAAAGATTTTAGTTTCCCTCCGCATCTATTGAAGACATTCTATTATGCTTAGGTGGACGAGCTGAGGGAGTCAATGAAATCCAAGAATACAGGAAACCTGCAGGGGTCATACAGGCTGACACCAAAAGTACTTTTAAGATTTTGGGCTCAACTGTCGTTCCTTATCAACAGAAGTTAAATTATTCACTCTACTACTAAACTAAAGCCCACAATTAACTAAGCCTTAATCATTTTACAGGGCAAAGACCCTACAAATACCCACTTACTGCCCTATTTCTTGAAGGAATTTGGACAAGAAGCTGACAGAGCTACATGCAAGATGGTTACAGCGAGTTATTCATAAATTGATCCATTCAGAACAGTCGGGGTTCATCCAAGCCCATCACAGGGCAGATAATGTTAGGCAGTTACTGCAAGTTGCAGTTTCATCCCTATCTGTGTCATCTACTCACTCTATAACAATAAAATTATTACACCTCGTAATACTGGCAGCGTTTCTCAACCTTTAAGTATTTGCGACCCGAGTTTTCATAACAGTTTTAATCGCTCCCCCCTAACGTTTTTTTGAAACCCTAATAAAATTTATTCCTATATTTTTTGCTGCAGATACACTGCTACAAGTTTAAAATTTCCCTACAAATAGTGAAATTACCCCACATATGGCAACATTTGCGCCCCCTTTTTTGTTACTAAAGTTTGAGAACCGCTGGGTTATACCTGTATACTGTAGTGGTTTAGGCTACAATGTACATTGATAAGGGGTGCTATAGAGATAGTTAACAGTTCCATGCTTTGCAAGTGTTACATTGGAAATCTATTTTGTCCCAGTTATACAATGGTAATAAAAGGATGGCTCATAAGTTCATGTTTAACTGCTTGTTCGTATATGTGCACTGCATTTTCAACACAGAGTTTACTTTCTGAATGAATTACTCTGTTATGGCAGTTGTTTAAATTCTGAACACCAGGCCAAGCCACCCGATTAAAACATGTACACAACAAATGTAATCACACATTACACCTACCCAGGTCATAAGCTTTTTTTCCTCTCCAGCTCTTAGGAAAATTATGCTAGAGTGTAAAAAGTCAACTCCTCTAGTTTTAAAAACAGCTTTTCCCCCTAAAAAATAAAACTTTCGAATAACACTTTATAATACTTCTCCCAGTACTGTAATAACTGATGCATGGTAATTATGCAGAGCTTTATAGCTGTGTGTTAATTGCTAACTAATGTGGTAATTATCGATTTAATGTTCTAATACTATTAGCACTGCATTACTTTTTTGCTTTTAAACATTAGTTTACAGTGATCCCTCGCTATATCGCGCTTCGCCTTTTGCGGCTTCACTCCATCGCGGATTTTATATGTAAGCATATTTAAATATATATCACAGATTTTTTGCTGGTTCGCGGATTTCTGCGGACAATGGGTCTTTTAATTTCTGGTACATGCTTCCTCAGTTGGTTTGCCCAGTTGATTTCATACAAGGGACGCTATTGGCAGATGGCTGAGAAGCTACCCAACTTACTTTTCTCTCTCTCTTGCGCTGACTATCTGTGATCCTGACGTAGGGGGTGTGAGCAGGGGGCTGTTCGCACACCTAGACGATACGGACGTTCGTCTAAAAATGCTGAAAGATTATCTTCACGTTGCTATCTTTTGTGAAGCTGCTTCCTGAAACGACATGCAGCACGGTGCTTCGCATACTTAAAAGCTCGAAGGGCACGTATTGATTTTTGATTGAAAAACAAACGCTGTCTCTCTCTATCTCTCTCTCTCTTTGTCTGCTCCTGACGGAGGGGGTGTGAGCTGCCGCCTTCAACAGCTTTGTGCCGTGGTGCTTCGCATACTTAAAAGCAAACAGCCCTATTGATTTGTTTGTTTTTCTCTATCTATGTGACATTCTGTGCTCCTGACAAGCACTCCTTTGAAGAGGAAGATATGTTTGCATTCTTTTAATTGTGAGACGGAACTGTCATCTCTGTCTTGTCATGGAGCACAGTTTAAACTTTTGAAAAAGAGACAAATGTTTGTTTGCAGTGTTTGAATAACGTTCCTGTCTCTCTACAACCTCCTGTGTTTCTGCGCAAATCTGTGACCCAAGCATGACAATATAAAAATAACCATATAAACATATGGTTTCTACTTCGCGGATTTTCTTATTTCGCGGGTGGCTCTGGAACGCAACCCCCGCGATGGAGGAGGGATTACTGTATAGGGACAAGATGAAGTAGTGGTTAGAACTAGTGCCTAATAGCTCCAGCTTCAATCGCAGGCCTGGGCATCATATATGCTATGTTTGCCTGCATGACCATTTCTGGGGATGCTATAGTCTTCCTCTTGCATTCCAAAGCATGCAAGTTATTTTGACTGGCAGCTCAAACTTTTCCCAGTGCAAGACTGAATACATAGGTGTGGGAGGAAGTGTACCTTGTATTGGTAGGCAATGTCTTCTAGGTTTGTTGCTCCATTGTGTTTTATGCTTTCAAAACAGGCCCTGGCTCTAAATTAGGCAAAGCAGTTACAGACAATGAATGAATGAATGAATATTTGAAGTGCTTTCACTTGTTTAAAATTCTGCACACCATCATTTGTTACCTTTGTAGTTTTATGACATTTGTTCCAGAAGTATTTTATTTGAATACATATTTTTGAAAAAAATCACTTGTGATAAGGTTGGCTGCTAAATGAAGAATAATATTACTATTCACATTACATTACACCATACCATTTGGTCCATTCATTTTTTTTATTGTGTGAAATGTAAAAAAAATATTGCCTTGCAAATCGTGACCTTGAAATTATATGTTCCCAAGTCAAGCAACAAAAACAGTTTAAGGACAGAGTGTAATGTGTTTGACTGTACACAATTTTTCTTTAAAAAAAAAATCCCTAAACCTCACTGTGGATGACAGGAAGAACATGACATATAATGTGAATTGTAAGCCTCTGGAGTAGGTCACTTTGTGCTATTAAAGAATCTCTAAATTGTCTCTGCAAAAAATATAAATCATACTTCAAGCACCAACTTCCCTATGTGCAGGATTGTAGAGTTATGTGCCAGCCAGCTCCCTCTAAGGAAAAGAGGTTGTAGGCAAAAGAAATAGGCCGCTCTTCATCCATGGACAGAAAACTGTCCACTTAATTGCTACTATTTGAACCTATTCAAGCAAAACTATAAATAGGCGCTCCTGGAAATTATATGTAAATACAAGATGGTGATCTGAAATATCCCACCATGTTGCATAGCAACTGTAATGAATGAGGGTTTTTGGTGTATTATTTTAAGTCCATTTAAATGTTGTACCTGTTTTTGCTGCTGTTGATAAATTGTATCTTAATGAAGATACAAATGCCAGTCATGTGACATATTGTGTCATCACGTTCTGCCTATATAAGATGGCAACACATGGCTTCTAGCATTCTTATACTTATTCACTTTAAAAATTAATGTCACATCTAGTCAGGGCAATTTAACACAATGTTGTGTTAGGACTTTGGGCGACACTTTCTGACTTACGAATTCTGGTTTGCATCTCTGATTTTGTTTATTTGGCTCATTTTTGTTTTACTCAGTATCTGACCTCTTTCTGTTAATAAGCACCTTAGTTACCTTATGTTCTGTAGTTCATTTCCTTGTTGTGGCCACCCATTTGTTTCCTTATGATCTCATTCAGGTCACAACAGCAATTTTCTGTGAAACAGAAATACTGATTGGAAACCTCTGAAATTTACAATTGAGTTTTAAATTTTCAAATTGTACCACACATATTAATATATTCAAAGTTAGAGTTGTACAGGATATTTACGAGGGAAGTGTGACAGTGGTGAGGTTTGCGGTAGGAGTGATGGATGCATTCAACGTAGAAGAGGGATTACATCAGGGATCGGCTCTGAGCCCTTTCTTACTTGCAGTGTTGATGGACAGGTTGACAGACGAGATTAGACAGGAGTCCCTGTGGACTATGATGTTTGCTGATGACATTGTAATCTGTAGCGATAGTAGGGAGCAGGTTGAGGAGACCCTGGAGAAGTGGAGATATGCTCTAGAGAGGAGAGGAAAAAAGGTCAGTAGGAACAAGACAGAATACATGTGTGTAAATGAGAGGGAGATCAGTGGAATGGTGAGGATGCAAGGAGCAGAGTTGGCAAAGGTGGATGAGTTTAAATACTTGGGATCAACAGTACAGAGTAATTGGGAGAGTGGAAGAGAGGTGAAAAAGAGAGTGCAGGTAGGGTGGAATGGGTGGAGAAGAGTGTCAGGAGTAATTTGTGACAGACGGGTATCAGCAAGAGTGAAAGGAAAGAACTACTGGACGGTAATGACACCAGCTATATTATATGGGCTGGAGATTGTTGCACTGACCAGAAAGCAGGAGACAGAGCTGGAGGTGGCAGAGTTAAAGATGCTAAGATTTGCACTGGGTGTGACAAGGATGGATAGGTTTAGAAATGAGTGCATTAGAGGGTCAGCTCAGGCTGGACGGTTGGGAGATAAAGTCGAAGCGGTGAGATTATATTGGTTTGGACATGAGCAGAGGAGAGATGTTCGGTATACTGGGAAAAGGATGTTAAGGATAGAGATGCCAGGCAAGAGGAAAGGAGGAAGGCCTAAGAGAAGGTTTATGGATGTGGTGAGAGAGGACATGCAGGTGATGGGTGTTAAAGAACAAGATGCAGAGGACAGAAAGATATGGAAGGATGTTAAAGATAGAACTGCCAGGAGAGGACATGCAGGTGATGGGTGTAACAGAACGAGATGCAGAGGACAGAAAGATGTGGAAGAAGATGATCCGCTGTGGCAACCCTTAACGGGAGCAGCCAAAAGAAGAAGAAGGATATTAAAATGGCAGTCCCCTTATTTGTCTTTGGAACCGAATTATTTTTACTATTTAATAAGTTGCCTAAGATTTGAATAATTTAAATTTATATATTTGCAATGTAAGTTACAATTACATGCAATTATGAATCAGTTGCTGTACATGCTTTGTTAGAGGCAAAGTTTTTTTTTAATCAAAGAAAAACACATCTTTCATTTGTACATGTGAGCACAAACAAAAAAAAAATGTTAAAATGCAGAGGTGCATCAGCCAACCTTTCAACCTTCATGGGCATTTTCCATGCTCATGCTAATAAAACAGCAATCTTATATGGACTGACTGGGCACAAAATAACTTTTTTAGTACATCCATTTGGACGGATTACAAGTGAATAAGAGTACTATAAGTGCACGTTAAACCATCTTAAGTTTTCCAAAAAAGCTGAACAGTTAACTGAACCAACTGTATCCAAATCTAAAGTTAGTACAATGCAAGAAAAGACAAAAAGTAAGAAAGTGCTTGTGTGTGTAAATATATGACGTTAATATTAGTGCTAACAAAAGCAAGAAAGAATAGCCAATCATCAGAAAGGTCATGGTAGATCTGAATATTAAAAAAGGAGTATTTGTATATTCATGTCAATTTCAAGTTTCTTTATTGGTAAAAAAATAATTTTGCATCATCTCTGTAATCTACTTATTTTTTTATGGGATATGCTGCTTTTCATAGCTACATACTTCTGCATTATTCTACTCTCCCTATTAAATGCACCACCCTTTTAAGTATGCAGAAGGTTATCTTTGTCCATTTTCTATAAAGAGCAATGACTTCTGCTTCTTCAATTCTTCTCTCTCATGGTGGCTTGTAAATACAAGCTAGTAGATCAATACAGCATCAGCCTACTCCTCTGAAGAAGAGGGAAGACAAATTCTGCTACGCATGATCACCTGACAGGTCAAAAGATCTTTAAAGACTGTCTGGAGAGCTAGTGATAACATTTGCTGAAGTAACATTAACATCATAAGGCAGATTGCTAAGGTTGTTTTGCAAAACCAAAATCAGCTAGCAAGGCTCAGGATTCTTTTAACATTATCATTGTATTAATGGGCATCAGCAGAGACTTGCTTATTTTCTGTGGAGCACAAACACTTGACCAAGTGCCAGTGTGTGATAGGGCAGTCATAATATGCTTCCTACAATGAAATTCATGACAAAAGATAGTCAATGTGTATTACACTTTTATTTATAGACGAGTTCTCCTGTATTTTACATGAATGTCACAAGACAGGAATGCAGACCATGAAATATGGAACTACTGCACCACCTTGTTGCTTCGATCTTAGTAATCAACAAGCTTTTTTTAGAGGATTATATAAAATAAAAACTTCTTCTTCTTGCATGGTGTGTTCCCCCTTGTAGTTTGCTTTGTTCAAAGTCATCTATTAAATTAACTTCCCTTAAGCATACAAAAGAGAAACCTCCATGACAACCATTTACAAACACGTGGAAAACAGAATTATTCAAGAGCCAAGTTCTCATTTCTTTGGACAAGCAACAGTGTTTACTGAATAAAAGCCCACTTACAAATATTTCTGTATTTTTTTCTTACTTTAAATACACTTTATTGGCTGGAATTGGAACTAAAATATTGATTTGAGCCAGATGGCTAATCTAGGTGTAAAGTGAATACTGTAATAACTACTTACATTTTAATATACATGAAAATAGTCATCTACTGTATCAAAGATATGAAACACATAGGGCAAGCTATTCATCCAATACAAAATAAAAGGTTAAACATGTTAATACTGCAGGAAACATTTAATAGAATGTGCATAATGTATACAATTATAGCAAGAAGCAGTTTTTACTTATTTATTTTTAACATACAATCATGTTAGCAGTGCATTCCATAAATGTTAATTACTGGCTCTTTACACATTCTCCAATCTTTATTTTTTGCTAAGCCTTTCAAGGCAGAAACATATAAAAATTATTCACATAAACAGTATAAAGCATATTTACCATTACATAACATTCTCAAACCTACTTAATCCAAATCAGTTATTGCAGTGGCCAAACATATACCAGAAGGAACTGGCACAAAACAGGAAACTGCCTTGGACAGGGTTCCAGTTAGTGGCAGAGATCACTCTTTAAATGTCCACATTCGTCTCACCCAGTTAATTTAGAAGTAGCCAATTTTCCTTACATTTAGGTCTTTGAGATGTGAGAGAAGAACTGCAGCACCCGGAATGAAGGAAGCAGACGCAGGAAGAATAGGTGATCTCCAGTCAATAAACGACCAGGTGTGGAATTCAAACCCAGGACCCTGGATTTTGAGGCAGTACTGTGCTGCTAACCAATGCACCAGAGTACTATCCCACTATAAAACTATTAAAAGCAAACTCTGCATAAGTTTAATAATCAAGGTTACACACTGAGCAAACAGTCTACCTTAATAATAGAACAAGTGTCGGTGTATGTCTATGTATGTATCTGTGTGTCTATCCATTTGCTAGGGTTAGAAATAAAATTATAAAAATGGCCAAAACACGTAGAAGAAGGGTCAAAAATACCAAATTCTGGGTCTAAAAAATAAGATATTTTGTCTCATCAGCCTATTCTGTTGCACAAAACCATATGCCAGGAACAGAAGTGTGGTAGCGACTTTCATGCGCCCACATGAACGAGGTTTATAGCTGTAATGCTAATGACTGATAACTCAACATGGTGGGCATTGGATGAGTGAAAATAATAATAAATCGGCGTGCACGTCGGGAAACCAAAGCACTGACATGACTAGGCTAGAATTGCTAAACCAGGCCAATGCAGTAACTACCACCACTGCATTTTCCCAGCAAAACAATTCAACTACAAGAGTGGTCAGTTCAACAAGCAACTCTGAGAGGAAACTGCTGTACATGAAGGGGGAAAAGCTGCCGTGAGGGAAAGCAATTGGGTGCATATTAATATACCAGCCAATGTATCATATAAAGAAACATGAGGTCTACGCTGATTACTTAGATATCAACACATCTTAGACAGGTAACACAACTAGTTGGATATAAATCTACCTTTTTATCGGACAGCCACTAGGTTAATCTGCAAGAATTCATATAGCTGAAAAAAATATTTTAAGAAGAAATTTCCTACATGAATAAATGATTAGCATTACACTAGCCTTGACAAAATTAAAAAATGTGTAAGAAAAATAAAAACATTAATCTATAGCATCCTCAATTTCTTTCACGTGTGGCATATTCTGATGCATTATTCAATTCCCCTTGTAATAATTTGTTGGAAGTTCTTAAATAAATGAGCATAAATACAGAATCCTACTCAGAAACACTGAATCTTTAATGTAGTTCCTTATGTGGTGAGCGGCTGGGGGCGGTACCCAGCCGGGATGCCTGGAAGGACCAGGAGAGGGACTAGACCTCCTCCGAGCCACGAGAGGGCAGCCGCCCTGGTTGGTATGGGGACCTCAGGAACAGAACATGGAAGTTCAACCCTATAGGGGCCCATGGTCACCACCAGGGGGCACCCTGATGCCTGAAGAGCCATGGCTGTCAGCACTTCCGCCACACCCGGAGGTGCTGGCGGAAGGATTACCAGGGACACCCAGTGTGCTTCTGGGTGCTCAGCCAGCACTTCCGCCACACCAGGAAGTGCCGACAGAAGTTCATCGGGAGGCACCTGCAGCACGTCATAACATAAAAGGGGCCGCCTCCCTCCATTCGATGGCTGGAGTCGGGTGGAAGAGGAGAGAGCTCGGAGGAGAGGAGAGGAGGCGGTAAGAAAGAGAGAAGCATTATTGGAAAGGCCTGGACTGAGGGTGATTGGTGCAGGGGCACTGAGTTGTGCGTACACTGTAAATAATAGTAAATATGAATAAACGTGTGCTTGGGTGTAAACCATTTTCGTCTGCCTGTCTGTGTCCGGGCTGCTTTCCACACTCAATAAAAACAAACAAAGCTTGGTCATAGGGATCCCGATTAGTAATTCAGTTATTAAATCTGGAAGACTCTAATACTGATCTCTTTTTTTTATAATTTAAAAATAAGTTTTTAAACTAAGCTTCCGAACAACCAGCAAAGTCCCTTGATAAAGTGTGATTCTTGGTATTTTTCCAAGTCAAATATACTGTAGGCCACTGGTGTTATTTGTTATTTTTATTAATAAAATGTTATTGTAGTTTTACTATTTAGTAACTATCAAATTTAACTTGACACTAAGATAAAATTCCTTAAAAACAAATATTTTTATTAATAAAAAATATAGTGCTACTAATAAAATCATTAAAATGAATACTATTAATAAAATGTGTATAGAAATATTTATCCCTAATACAATGCATATATATTCCATGTTTATCAGATCAAATTCTGTTGCAAATGATGATGTCATAGCGGTGACCCTGGTAACTCAATTACAAAACATAACAAAAGTGGCTGTCAGTAATTAAGACAGCATAACAGTAAAAATGACGAATAACAAATGAATAAACGACTGAAAAACTTAATGTACAGTAATCCCTCGCTATATCGCGCTTCACCTTTCACGGCTTCACTCTATCGCGGATTTTATATGTAAGCATATTTAAATATATATCGCGGATTTTTTGCTGGTTCGCGGATTTGTTGCTCAGTTCCTCAGCTTCCTCGGTTGGTTTGCCCAGTTGATTTCATACAAGGGCCGCTATTGGCAGATGGCTGAGAAGCTACCCAACTTACTTTTCTCTCTCTCTCTCTTGCTCTGACATGCTCTGCTCCTGTCTGAGGGGGTGTGAGCAGGGGGGCTGTTCGCACACCTAGACGATACGGACGCTCGTCTAAAAATGCTTTCACGTTGCTCCCTTCTGTGCAGCTGCTTCGTGAAGCGACATGCTGCACGGTGCTTCGCATACTTAAAAGCTCGAAGGGCACGTATTGATTTTTGATTGTTTGTTTTTCTCTCTCTCTCTCTCTCTGCTCCTGACGGAGGGGGTGTGAGCTGCTGCCTTCAACTGCTTTGTGCCGCGGTGCTTCGCATACTTAAAAGCCAAACAGCCCTATTGATTTGTTTGCTTTTCTCTCTCTCTCTCTGACATTCTGTGCTCCTGAAGCGCACTCCTTTGAAGAGGAAGATATGTTTGCATTCTTTTAATTGTGAGACGGAACTGTCATCTCTGTCTTGTCATGGAGCACAGTTTAAACTTTTGAAAAAGAGACAAATGTTTGTTTGCAGTGTTTGAATAACGTTCCTGTCTCTCTACAACTTCCTGTGTTTCTGTGCAAATCTGTGACCCAAGCATGACAATATAATAATAACCATATAAACATATGGTTTCTACTTCGTGGATTTTCACGTTTCGCGGGGGGTTCTGTAACGCAACCCCCGCGATCGAGGAGGGATTACTGTAGTCACAAAATGAAAAAAAAAAATTACACACACCAAAAATTAACCCAGCTATGGGAAAATTTATAAATGTATGTTCACTCATAACAGCTGCTTAACACTGATGCCACACAGATCTAAGTGGCTGTGCAGAATTGACATGTTCTCCTACATTTGGGTAGTGTTATCCAGTTTCCCTGCAAGGTCCAAAAGATGTGCATGTCACAATGTGGCCATTACGTTTTTTATTTTAATTTCACATCCTGAAAAAACACTTTGTTCTACTCCAAGACTTCAAATTTAAACTGTAGCTTACGTATTTTGGGCGGAGTGGTGGCTCTGAGGCTAGGGATCTGCACTATCAACTGGATGGTTGCCGGTTCGAATCCCGTAAATACCAAAAGGGACTCTGCTCTGTTGGACCCTTAATTTGCAATTGCTCTGTCCTGGGTATGACGTTATTCTGCATCCATCCCTGTATGTAGGACCTCTAACCTGCAGGGAAAAACTTGGGGGTTTGTGGCAGAATTGGCACTCCAGCCACCATAAAAAAAACTCACACTGTTCCACTCCATCTGAACTAGTGTGGTGCTGAGGTGTTATCCGTTGCATGGCTGCACTAGTGTCCTAACCTGGAACCTCAGTTGGTTTGTCGTGTGGTGGGTGTGGCAATGTGCTGTATCAGCGTGTGCTCCTAACCTCTCTCTCCTCTCTTACGTATGTTATACTGGCTGTTGTTTACGTTGTTGTTTGAAGTAAATCCATACTCTTCTTCCCTCACTAAAGGAACAAGTAGTGCCAATAATCTGTGATAAAAAGTAATTACTTCAGAGTTTGTTTTGCTGTCAAAGGCATGTTTTCAGAAATCAGAACCTTTTCATTCACTTCACTCTTTTTTTTACATTTTTAAATAATGCTTCAATTAAGAACAAAAGCTTCCAGGGAAAGTTAATACATACTAAGTTTGTGAAAATATAACTTTAGCTTCAAAAATACTTAACTTATCCTCTAATCACTAGTCAACAATAATTTAGTTTGAAAATCGTGGAACCACACAATGAATGCTTTCATATTTCACAGCCTTCAGCCATTTTCTTTAAAGAGAGGTGGCAGGAATTCAGGAACAGATTTTCTCAGTATATTTTTAAAATAATAGTTTACCACATTTTCCTTTCATCTGAATGCTTTCTATCAGCATGCTTATCTGAAACACGCAATGCTACTTGAAATACTTTGTCCTAGTACCTTGATTGCTGTCCATCGCATCCGTTTTTCCTGCAAAATTTTAAAGCAATGTAGAAAGCTCTCTATTTTGCTTACACCCTTTATGCAATACATTTTTTCTACAGAAAACACAGGTCATCAATTTATTTATTTACTAATCGTGGAAATCTTCAACATTTTCATATTGTTTTTTAAGTGATGGACTCACCCTAAGTGGTTACTCAACCACTTTAAATACTGTCCAAATAAGACAAACCGTCAAAGCCCCACAGGGTCTCCATCACACCCCAAACCTACATACGTCACAATGACAGTATGGCTGCTGTTAAGAGCATTCACAGATCTTGCATGTCATCTCAATTTCTAAGACAACTTTCACACAAAGATGCTACACCATGAAGATGAAAAAAAGCAGCCACCTATCAGAGTGCCTTTCCTTTCTCAAAATTAATTTTATGCAATACAAGGTTTTTTCCCCTCAACAAAGACAGAATCAAAATAAAACCATATTCAACTGCAAAAAAGATTTATAAATGGCCTAGTTAACACCTAGTCCATGTGTGTAGGGCAAATCTAGAGTACACTCACTCTAAGCAATGAATGTAACGTTTTTTGTCTAAAGGAATGCCCCATTAATAAACATGCAATTTAACAATGAGTCCTTTTTCTAAATGTTTGTGAAACAATCTAGTCTGAATAAGACACAATCCCTCTTTGCAAAGGCAGTCCATTCTATATGAACAACAAAAGTTAACCACCATGAGGAAAACTGGTTAAAAAGGCAGTGTTCACATGCAAGAAAAGCTTCTTTCAACTTGGTTGAAAGAATGAACCCCACACTTCTATTTCACTTTGATTCAATTCAAATCAGTTTTCTACAAGGGCCAATGGCTAAATGAAGGATGAATGTATCGGGGGTCTTAATCAGTGTGCAGTAATATACAGGAGAATGGTCTACAGTTATGTACGCAGGTTCTGCATCTCCTGAGAGCTAGTTGTTACACAGGATTGTAATGGTGATCCAAATTCACTTGTTTATAGGTGACCAGAACTCTTTTTCAACTAGGTTCACAGGGTGATCACTTAAAAAATTCAATAATAACCGTATAGGACATTAGTCATATTTTGAAGAGTTTCATGACTTTGTGTCACTGAAAATTGTATTCTTAGATAAGCATATGTCAAAGAAAAGCAAAAGCTTCTACCAATAATATTTCAGTCTGCATTTTTTGTTTTTTTTGCAAGTGCTAATGTTTTCATATTCAACTTAATTTATCATGAAAAGCATTATATTCAAACAAACAGAAAAAATATATATTTACATAGTCCAAATAAAAAAGGTTTCAGAAAGGCTGTTGCAATTATCATAAGCACCTAAAGGAATCTATTTAATTTATCAAAACTTATTCTATTCCTAAAGGCAGAAAACCAAGACCGACAAAGTAAAATGCAAATAAAATACAGTCTGCCTTACTAGGTATATTTGCTTTTCGTCAAGTAATTAACTGATCAATCAGTAAAAACATGATAGGAGCAAGAACTGCAACTTAACAGAGGTAGTCAAATGCTAATTCACATTAATAGGAGGACATGGCCTTGATGAAAGCTCCTGGAATTCATGGATTTATCCTGCCAGATATGAGCAATGTATTCTAGAATTGGCAGTGTAATGAATGTCACACTGGTTCCCTTCATATAAGTAGAAAAACGTTTGAATACCAAATATACCTAACATTATTTCACTGAACTGCCACTCTTCATGGCAATAGTGTAGAAATAATGTAAATGGATTTTTCAGTCTGATAATGGATCATGCCAAAAGGCTAAAAATAATAAAGAACCTTTCTAGGAACATACTGTATTAGTTAATTCACCTTAATACACTGGTCTGATCGTTATACAGTAAGAGCTCAGTTCCACTGAGCAGCTGTAGCACGAGTTATTTACACCAACTATGATGACAATGGGCTTAACATAGCTTAGTATTTCTGAATTGAGCATCTAACAGAATTTTAAATATATGCCCTGGTCAATTCAGACTGTACAGAGAGCAAATAGGACTATTTAATAATAATTTAATAATTATAATAGGACTGCTATAAAGTAACCAATAACCATTAAAGATTTAATGCTGCATATATAAAGCAACTAATTTCTAGCAACATTAAAAATATATACAATGCTTCTCTTGCTAATTATTCCATATACAGTAGGTGGCATTTTTGAGTGTTAGTTATGCTTCAGATATGAAACTATAAACCCCAAAATTATATTAGTCATACTGATACATTTTTGTCATAACAATCTTCTTCTACCTAAGAGGCCAGGTAACTAAAGCAGCTACTTCATCTTCTCCTTAATACAAAATACAGAAATAGTGAAGGACTTACAGAGACACACATTTTTAACCATTCTTTCAAGTAAAAAAAACTAAGCTACAGCTCAATAATGAAACATTACATTTGCCAAAAAAAGGAAATGACAATTAAAGTTTTAACTACACCATTAATTAGGTTTGTCGAAGCTAATTTTGCTTCTTTTCGACCTTATAACGAGCAACTGTAATAGATTTCTGTCTCAGGGGTACATTTTGTGTTAATTATATATAACACAACACAAGAGCCTAACAGGAAAGCTGCTACCAAGTTTGATTAACTTAAATCTGATTTTCTCAGTGAAAGAATGTGCCTGTTACATTTATGCACGAGTACAAATTACTTATGTACACATATAAATACTATACTGTATATTATACATAACAGTTCAATCGTAAATCTTTATGTATATAACTATTTCATTCAAAGCAACTTACTAGCCTCAAGTGCATAACTGCTCCCATATTTTTCCCATTTGAACAGAGCAACTAAAGTAACT
Organism: Erpetoichthys calabaricus; assembly: GCF_900747795.2. Lineage (NCBI taxonomy): Eukaryota > Metazoa > Chordata > Cladistia > Polypteriformes > Polypteridae > Erpetoichthys > Erpetoichthys calabaricus. The sequence goes on along the minus strand of NC_041394.2, from coordinate 277,260,521 downwards.
TGGACAGGGTTATACAGAAATTCAGTGCTGGAAAATGAAATAGTGACACTGCAGTTATCTCTCAAAACACTCTAGGACTGTTTTCTGCAGGGCTACATGGAATAGATGATATGTGCAGATTCAGATACATTTTGTGGACAACTGCAGAAAAAAGTACCCTCAACAGAAGCCAAAGCTAGGAGCTATAAAATAAAAAAATAAAAGCTAAACACAACATGTATCATTCACAAGGCAATAGTAATACAGGTAGATATTAAAGTTACTGGTAGGTATCAAAGAATCTGAAATACATAAGGAAAATAGGCTGAAGATCCACAAATCCAGGAAAAACCTAAAATGAAAAGTACAGCATACAAGATTTCCACAACACCAAAAAATGTAAAATAAAAGAAAACAAAGCATGCTTCTGTTTATTTCAGTATGTTTTTCTTGTGATAGCTACATCAAAGTCGATACTAAGCAACATAATAAGGATCTAAAGTTGGCAACACAAAGGAGGATGAGGGGCCAGAGACAAAGTTCAAAACAATACCTGACAATTGTGGTTTACAACTACAACACCTTGGCCACTAGATCACACAGTATACAATGTGTTTTGGCAGAAATAACGGAATTAATCAGCCATGTTTGGTTTACTATTTGGCATATTAGGCTTTGTCCCATCAAAATGCTTGCAATAAGTGACCAAAAATACAAAAAGAATAATAAAAGAACATAAACCTCACAACAAAGGTGTTGTGGAAAGATCCCAAATGAATAACAATTATACGACACTGATGTATTATATTCCAAATAGTATACCTACACATTTACAACCTATGACAAGCAAACAGTTTTTATATATATATATATATATATATATATATATAAAACAAAAAAAATCTTCCTATAGTTGACATAATTTGGATACAAACTGTAAACAGCCACTGTGATTTTCTGCACTGTAGTGTACTGTGCTCGTAGCATCACTCTGAGAGAGGCCCGCCAAATCAACAAGCTAAATAAGGAGGCAGCCTCACCTGCGGGGCATACTCATGACCCACTGAACAGAATGATGGTCATTATGAATAATGCTGCACATCCTCTCTATGACACGGAGTACCTTTAGCCAACAAATTATGCAGCACTTGTGCATCTGGAAATGCTACTTGAGCTCCTTTACACCAAGGGCAAAGCACCTTTATGGACACCTACGTGTAATAGAATTCAAAATGTTTATAGCTCTAAGAATAAACAAGTTCTGAAATCTGTTGCTCTTTACCCTTGTGATCCTAAATCTTCAGCCTGATGGCAACAGCCAAAATTAAGGAAAGAGAGAATGGCTGCTGTTTGGCAGAACTGAGTTGGCCTTCTCTCTAACCTGTTTGTAATACAGCTCAGTGACAGCAGCCTGCTACAAACCAATACTGCTCATTTTTAAAAACTGTTGTTATTTAGATGATTTATATTCTTAATGTCGAGATTGCCAAACTAGCATAGAGAAGCAAATGAAACAATAGATTAAATAAATAGCTTATAAGAAAGTGTCATTATGGTTTTGTCCACTTTAAAACAATTGAATTGCCTAATAAAGAAAAATAATTTCTGCCCCTTCTTACAAATTCATTCTGCATTAAAATCCAAGTTTAGTCTGTTATTAATGATTGTCCCATTGTCCACAGTCTTCCCTTTTTATTAAAGTTGAAGGAATGGGAGGATGGGAACACCCAAGATGTACAACTATGTCTTTTAAGTTAAGACTATATCACATTAGGCAACTTTTCCAAATGATTTTCAGCCATAGCCTTCACTTATATAATCTTAACAAGGTAGGCGGCAGCACACTCTCATAAAGCCAAAGGCCTAATGTGACATACCAAACGACCGACTCTAACTAGCCTACAATTCCCTCCAATAAAATCAAATAGGTCTGATTTTTCTTTAATTTCTCACTGAGAAATCAGGTAGTAGATATGTGTGTATATGTGAGTTCCACTGATGAAGGTACTCTCTGCTGTATTACCTCCATTCAGGCCGATTAGGAGGAGTGGCACGAAGACCCCAAGATGAAAATAAAACCAAATGATGAAGATAAGAATAAATATTATGAATGTTTACTTCCCTGCAACACCTGTTTGAATCAGAATTAACTCCCAGAAAAGGATAAACAAATATAAAAGAAAGTAATTAAAAAGTAACAAAATTTAACTAAACCCTGTGCTAACCAATTCTGCTTCTGGTCGCTACGCGCATCCTAAAGGCTCATTTATACTTCACGCACAGAACGCGTATGCATCATGGCTGCCACGCGTTCCCAGCATTCATTTGACACGTCCTCTGAGCAGGTCCTCAGAAATTAATGGGGCACAGCATGATAAAAGTCGGAACATGACGTCAGAGTCTCTGTTTACTATCTACATGTGACAGAAAGCCGCTATGCGGATCCTACGGGATCGATGTGCGTGCTTCGATGTTTCATGAATGATTCGATGTGGTGAAGCAAAATGCCGACATACAGATGCATTCGTGGTGCTTTTATATTCAAGCGTCACATATTCCTTATTGTAATGACACGATACATTTTAAAAGTCTCACATACCATCTACTATGTCGTGTTTTTTCATTTTTTGCAACTTCACAACAGCAACATAATGTACAGCGCTGTATTTGAGCCACTGTGAAAAAAATTAAGGACATGGTGAAAACGTGTATTTTGTGATTAAAAGTGGAAATTTCAACTTTAATCTCGAAATGTCCACTTTAACCTTGTAGTTTACGTTATCAATAAAGCAGACCATCGTAAACATCATCCCAGTTTTTAATTGCTACGGCAAGCAGCAATAGATCACCACACAGAACACATTAAATGTATGATATTCCAACCCTCTGCAAATTTAGAATCTTAAGATTTATACTTGATATTACTTTCATGATGAAATGCATTAAAGTGTGTATGCTACATTTTACAGATAAATTGTTAATTTTGTTTAAATAATGAATACTGTTAATAATTACACACATGACGGCGACATGGTGGCGGAGCAGTAGCACTGCTGTCTCGCAGGGAGTCACGTCGCTGGTATTCCCTGTTTGGATTCCACATTGTGCTCCGGTGTCGTTCCAAAGATATGCAGATTTGGGGATTTGGTTCCGCTAAAATGACTCCAGTGTATGTGTGTGCTTGTATTCACTTTGCAATGAGCCGATGAGCTGAGGCCCCGTCCAGGGATTGTTTCTGCCTCGTGCCCTATGCTTGCTGGAATGGACATCCCTGGATTGATGGATTTAATCATTAAACATCCTTTTCAGAGATATTGCGGTAAGGTGTCATCGGAATTTAATGGATGTTCCAGGCAATTCACAACACCGAGAAGCCGAACCTGTTCTCGCCGTGATAATATCTCGCACTGCCACCTGCTGGATTCCTCCAAATTTATGTAAAGTATGCGCGCAAGTAGATACAGAAAATGGACGTAGAGACATCACTTCAAATGTCACGAAATCTGCAAACTTGTTTTTAGAATAAGATGCTGTCCTAAATATACACAGCATGCGATAGAAATGAAGGAGTACTCAAACTGGCTAAAACCAGTTCAGAGTTATGTTTAACCAAAGGGTCTTGCAGTCTTCTATAGTGGGGAAGGGGTATATATCTCCATTACTTCACTGCACTATTGTAAATATTCAGTGGAGAGCTTCTCATGCAAACAGTAATTCTTTGTTCTTTTTCAGTTTGACATCAAGTAGCCATAAACGTTAGATAATTGATATTGTCCTGTCTTTTTTGAGAACAAATCCATAGCCAGCTGATTTATTTAATCACAAATTAGACCTTCTGTCACAAAGAAAATAAGGAAACACAGTAGGACTGAAAATAATAGAGAAAGAAAAAAACAATTTTAATTTTAACCAGACTGAATTCGTATTTATAATTGAGCAAAACGGTATTTGGGCAAAACCCTAATTAAGGCAATAGGGTTAAAGACATGAAGGCTTAACTTGCGGTTCCACATTTTCCGTTTCACTGTGGATGTATAACTGAGAGGTCCCTGTGGTATACTGGCACCCTGTCCACTGGGTCGTTTTCTGCCTTGCACCTTGTGCTTCTGGGATAGCCTTTGACCCTTGCGACAACACTATAAAGGACTAAGTGGATTTCAAGATGTTATGAAATAAGAAACTTTGATAAAATTGAAAACCTAACAATGCTACAGAATGTATTTAATGTAACACCATATAACACCAAATTAAACTTTTCTATAAAAATTTTATTAGAGGTTTTGGTAGATGCAAACAAAGGACATAAATGTATTAAGCAGTACAGGACAACAATCATTGTTAATGTAACATAGAACTTTTAACATGGAAGACTATTGATTATTATCAACAAAAAAGTTATGACTTTTGGACATACAGTAGTTCAGTCTTTCAACCAACCTGAAAAGGATGGTATGAGATTTTTCAATACAAATATAAATTTGAGAGCATATTTCCTGTGGAAGGTAAATTATAAAGCATTTTAAATTTTACACTGAATTACGGACAGCTTATGTTCAGAGATCTATGTCTCTGCATGAGTTAAGCAGGAGTCACTCTTTGCTTTTTTTTAAAACACAACTCACTCGGCAAGATGCTTGGCAGCTGAATGTTATGGAGATCGATCAAAGTATGTATACACAACAAGAGTTTTCAGGTGTAACATGAGAACTCTTAGGTCTGGTAAAAATGTTACTATTATTTAGATTAACTGTAATGTCAGCAGAAAATCAGTATAAACACATAATGGCTGAAATGAGCCACTTACATCCTTTGAGTAGCTAGGAAGGCACTATATAAATGTAATTAATTTATTAATTGTCTATGTACTTATTTCCAAATATTCATCTGTATATTAAAACTTTAAGTAGTTACAGCCGACATTATATAAATATAACATTTTGCTGCATAAGCTTTCTTCCAAAAAGAAAGTATTCTTATTCTGACACTGTGTAAATTGGCTTTTGGAGTGAGCTAAAAAGTGAAAGAGAGAAAAAGAAAAAACAAAGACTTCACTCCCTAGATTCCTGTATTGAATATTATGCTTTCTGCCACATTTAAAAAATCTGGTTCATTATATTACTATATTATATAATCGGCCCATCATCCACGTCTAACCATTGAGGAAAAATGTCTGGAGACACGTTATAACACATCTTCGATCCTACTTCATTATCTGTCAATATGGAGTCAGACAACACAGCTTAATTCTCAACAGTATCTTAAGACCAAGAATGACATCCACTACAGTGCTTTCACTGTGAACATCCTGAAATAGAAAGCAAACACCGCTGCAGCAGCAACAGAAACTCTTGATTTTGACAACTTCAGAAATGTATTTCTGTAACACAAGTACTACATCAGCATTCTTTCCTGCTACGTTCACGACAAGAATGGATAAAGGAGATCTGGACTATGCCCTGTGCTTTTTCTTCTGTTTCCAGATGATCAGGCCTGAAGTACGGCATCAGATCACCATGTAAGTAACACCACAGTACAGAAAAGAAAAGAAAACATAAAAGCTTTGCAGTTCACAGTCATATGTCACTAACCCAAAGAAATAATGCAAACAGATTTCTACCCTGGAAGCTCCACTGTCATAATATCTGAATTACACCTAAACAATGCTGTTTCTCTATTATATTTTTCATCAACATTCTGATTTTTCTTATTTTCCAACCAATTAATTTACATTCTAATAAATTAATCTAAAAGTTTTTACTCTCAATCAGGTTTAATGGCATTTAGTTATAAGTTACAATCCTATTCCATCTTGATCCCAGGGACCTCTACAGACTTTTGACAGCGACACCCATTACAATATATGCCTGTTGTACATTCTATCAGTGAATCTATCTTTATTTTGTGTCATTAAAAGAACAAAAAAATCATTTTTTCCAAGCCAAAAAAATGTATAACACAGTACAACTCAATGACATTACAAGGCAGGAAAAGGTAGTGTTGATAAATTTACTGTAGCAATAAATAATTACAACAATTAGATTAGGTAACCTTTATTAATTCCATGGGGAAATTCAAATGCATACAGCAGCAGAAACATAACAAAATTGGAATACAGACTCACAAGTCAGGTAATACATCCAATCAATTGAGTACATCAGGTGGAAGCACTGAATTTTCTGATAGCAGTGGGCAGAAAAGACCCTTAGGGGCGCTTCTTAACACATCGTGGTGGAATGAATCTGTGGCTGAAAATGCTCCAAGAGATCACCTCCTGGAGGGGACAGAGGTGGACTTTTCATGATGGCATCCAGTTTTGCCATTATCCTCATTTCGTGTAAGAATTGATAAACAGAACAGTGATGCTAGCGTAATATGTTAAAATATAGAATCAAAAGTATCAGCTCTAAAACAAGGTGAGAAAACACAGGTCTTCACACTCTATATGAAAAATTCACAAGAAATTCAAAACAAATAAATAAGAATGCAGTATGGAAGTAAACATAAGAACTGACAAACTTAAGCCTTGCATTAACAATTCAGAACAAACCTTCCATTTACTGTTTGTGTTCTACACCATTTAAATAGGTTGTGGTCTAGAGTTAGAGCCTATCCCTGCAACACTAAGCACTAACCTTGTTTGGGGTAGTAGTCTATTAAAGAGCATATTCATCAATACATCTAAACCTCCTTAACAGAATTTTAGTGTTATGTAGAGCCTAAAATCCAATCTAAGTGTGAGTTGCCATGTGGGATGATCTACCACAAGGCAAAGGGTGGGAGTTAGGTGGAAAGAAAGTCATATAGCAATCATCAGCGATTTTCAGTAGTAGCCTTCATTTACATTACTGCATGTGCCTGTGGCAGCCAGTCATGTACTATGACATCCCCAGAAACTCATTTATAGCTGTCTGTGATCTGTCACAAAAAAATCAAACAACTTTGATGCTGCTGCAAGTTATATTGATGGCTTACTGTATCTAAGGGCCAACAATGAGCTCTCAGATGGAAGTACAATGCATACAATGCAGCTGTAAGGAAAGAAGATGAACAGGTGTTTTGAATCATACAAACACTAAAAAGACTCATTTGTCCCATGTCTCATGTATGTCATACCATGAAACAATGGAAAAAAGAAAAAGGCAGAGACTACTCCTGAAATGATCATGCTTAGAAAACATGTGTTCAGCCACCTCTGCTCTTTTGCAGCACATTACCTGCATGTTCAAATGTGGCGATTTTGTGATAAATAGGAATCGGAGACTGTACTGAAAAGTCATGAGCAATTCATGTCATCTGTCATGTCTGGCTATAGATAGTCGAGTAATCTGACATCCTCAAGATGATGAGATCCAGAAAGTGCAGTCATGAAGTCTGATTTGGACTCAAAGTAATGTCATGTGCTGCTGCTCTAAAGAAAGGTTTACATAAAATTTCCAACTGTGACTCCACTGATCTTTAGAATAAATAAGACCGATGCAGTTGACGATGGCAAATGTCAGTGGTAGATATAAAGGATGCCACGGACAAACTTAGATGCCTTTCACCTGGCACTGGGGGGAGTTATGTAAGTTACTGGCACATTGTCTACAGTGTTGCAAAGTGATCCATGGGCCTCATCTTCTACCTCTACAGAAACTTTCGACAGATGTGCCTTAAAGATCAGTGTTCGGTCCACTTCTCTTTTCTCTCTACATTAATTTCTTAGACAATGTCACTTCTTCTCACGGCTTCTCCTGCCACCTCTATGCTGATGAAGCACAGATCTTCTTATTTCACTCTTACAACCCACAGGTTTCAGCCAAAATCTACAGCTGCCTCTCTGCCAACTCATCATCGATAAATGATCATCACCTTAAACTTAACCTTTCAAAGTCAGATATCTTTTACTAGCCCCTGATTCTTCTTCCTCAGGTTGTTTTTAAGCATCACCCTTGAAAATCTCAAAATTTCACCATCAGTCCCAGTCGAACATACAATATATCTTCAATGACCTAGTCCTGTCTTTTCTTTCTTCATAGTCTTTAGAGGATATTTTTTTGTTGTTCTTTATTTCACGGTACACAATTTCTTTTATTAGGAATTTGTTAGTTTTCGCATACCCCTTGGGGTCAAAGCACAGGGTCACCCATTGTACAGCACCCCTGGAGCAATTGCAGTTTAAGGGCCTTGCTCAAGGGCACAACAGAGTAGGATCTCTTTTGGCAGTAATGGGGATTCGAACTGGTAACCTTCTGGATACCAGCGCAGATCCTTAGCCTCAGAGCCACCACATCAACCTTTCCTCACTATTTATTCCACACAACTCTTTGTTCAGGCACTGATTCTTCCTCGGCTGGACTATTCCAACACTCTACTGGTGGATCTTCCTTCAACTGCTACCAGACTTCTTCAGCTCCTTCAGAATGCAGCTGCTCGACTGGTATTCTCCATTTCTCATTTCACTCCTACTACTGCTCTGCTTAAGTCTCTCCAGTGGCTTCCAGTTGCTACAAGGACCCAGTTCAAAACGATGGTCTTGACCTACAGTTCTCTGAACGGTTCTGCTCCTCAGTATCTCCAGTCCTTGGTCTCTCTTAATATCCCTTCAAGAAGACTCTCTTCTGCCTCTGCCTGTCTGCTGATCATCTGTCCCCTTGCTAGACATACCAAGTTTAGACAATTTTTCTCTGTTCTTGCTCCAAAGCTGTGTAATGATCTCCCTTTGTCTTTCAAACTTCATCCAATTTATTTGTGTTTAGAAGTCTTTTGAAGACACACATTTTCATTACATACTTTGGGTCTGCTTATCTTCTCTCCAACAGGATTGCTGCTGTTGTACTGACAAAGGTTTTAGGATACGGATTGTTCTCTTAGTCTAGTTCCTGGGATAATTACACAGTAATTGCTTGTGTTTGCTTCTTTATCTTGTTCTCTGTTGCTCTGAGGCTTGCACTTTCATTCTTTTATCTATTATAACTTTCTTTGTAAGGTACCTTGGATAAAGGTATCTTGAGATTATTATTGTTTATTTAGCACAGACATGTAATGTTGACTGCGGTGGGTTGGCACCCTGCCCAGGATTGGTTTCCTGCCTTGTGCCCTGTGTTGGCTGGGATTGGCTCCAGCAGACCCCCGTGACCCTGTGTTCGGATTCAGCGGGTTGGAAAATGGATGGATGGATGGATGGATGGATGTAATGTTGAAACAGGTAGTAGAATTGATCTATTAAACCAACATCAGGGTAACTGACACTCCCATTAAGTGACAGTGTCTAATCAATTACTAGGATTGCAGAAGTCAGGGCTCATTGTATTCTTTTAGTGTATTTAAAACCTATTGTTTTTGGGTAAGACATGTTGCCAAAGTAAATGCATTTCTGTATTGCAAGCTTCATGGCCATAACTGTAATCTATAAATTAATTACCCTCACTCCCATTTCACCATGCAAAACACAAAGAATCATGCTGTGTCTTACAGCATATACTGTATACTGCACAAAACAAAATGCATGCAGCATAGGTGCAAATAATATACAACACTCCACACTTGATATCCCAGTGATAATGATATTATTAATAATTGACAAAAATTTCATTTTACTTAACTTCAGTCACTTATCAAATATCTTTTGACAATTTATTGTACTCTCCAAATATTTTCCTAAATAATCTGGATTAATGAGACTATTCTGAAGCAATGGGTCATCAGCCACACACATACATCATTAGGTAGAACCAGAAGATAGTTCTTCAGGTTATATCCAAAAATCAGAATATTTTCTTTATCATATAATGTTACAAACACTCCCACGTACACATTTAAAATGCAAGCATTTTGCTTTTGTCCTGTGGACATATTAAACAAAGAAATATGAAAAGAAAATATTTTGCCAACCAGACACAAAAAAGAAAATAAATCAACTTTTCCTAAATGATCAGTTGTTTTACAGCTGGCACCTTCCCTCCACCTTTGCACTGCAGCATGTATTTTGCTTCATGAAGTCTCTAAATGTAAACTCAGTTTTCCTTGTGTAAAATTATGAAAATATTGTATTTATACATGCATGAGAGTAATGTATCTGTACAGCAGCATCTATTGTTTTGCCATGAGGCTGGTCAGTACTTCGTAATACAGTAGGTAAGCAATACACTAGAAGTAAAAGTAAACCAAAAGGTGAACTAAATTATTTTTTAAAAAGCACATTTTTAAAAGCATACCATTGCTTTTATTAACATTATTGCAAAATGGGCCTGCACCTTTACCCATCGTGACTTACAATTTTAGGGTACACTACAACTGTTTGCATGTTTTTCTTAACAATTGGGATAAAGATGGTTTAAATAACTATTTGGCTTTAATGTGATTTCCAAGTCTTTTTGTAACTACCCAATACACAAACATTGCAATAAATCCGAATTAAACTGAATTGCTTAGCACTGGCTTATTCAAATGGTGACCCCGGGGCCACATGCGGCCCCGAAAGCAATCTCTGTGTGGCCGAGCTCATGGATACACCAGAAACGCCACACAAAACACATTTCGACCTCCAAAACCATTTGCTACCTCATCACCCTGATCCTGCGAGTCAGCTCTCTAGGGAGGTGCTCTAAGCCCTCACAAAGTGTTTCCACCAAAACAACCCCCCACAGCCCATGCAGTAGAGAAACATCATCATATCAGCATAATAAAGGTGCGTAACAAAGCCCTGCCTAATCACACAGTGTGCAGTAGACGTTGTATTCATGTGCGTTAGTTACTGTTAACACTTGTTATGGGTTTGTACACCGATAACATTGATAGTTGTTTTTTATTCTGTTAAATGTCCTTTATGATGTGCCTGGGTCATTATATATATATATTTATATACAGTGGAACCTCGGTTCACGAACGTCTCGGTACACGTACAAATCGGATTACGACCAAAAAGTTCGCCAAACTTTTGCCTCGGTTCACGACCACACACTCGGTATACGAACAAACCAGTTTCCCTTTCGGTTTGTACATGTTCAGTCTCTCCCTGTGCATTTCCTGTGCAGTGAGCAAGAGAGAGAGAGAGAGAGAGAGAGAGAGCGACACACACACACACAGGCAGCGTGAGACAGAGACAGACGCACACAGGCAGCGCCAAAGAGAGAGCCGCGCACACACACAGGCAGCGCGAGAGAGAGGGCTGGACTATTAAGGTAGGAAGGCAGTTAAGGAATGCACTGGGCTTGATTTTGTTTTCACTTCTGTTTACAGCGATCGGTTCGTAGCTTGCATTGTTGCAATGTTACTTTTCTTGGTGGTTTATTAAATTACGGATTTTTTCAAATGTTCATTTTTTTCCCTGTGCTTAAAACTCATTAAAAAAAAAAAAGTGTTTTTAGCCAGCGGTTGGTAGCGCTATAGCGCAAACTCTTGCAGTGTTAGTTTTCTCTGTTGTTCAAGGTTTTCTCAGTGTTATTCAATGTTTTTACATTTAGTTTACTATTACGCTGTGCATTCTATGGTTTAATTAACAATATTTGTGCTTAAAAACTTAAAAAACATATATATTTACATACAGTTCGTATGGTCTGGAACGGATTAATTGTATTTACATACAATCCTATGGGGGAAATTGCTTCGGTTCACGACCAAATCGGTTTACGACCAGAGTTTTGGAACGAATTATAGTCATGAACCGAGGTTCCACTGTGTGTATATATATATATATATATATATATATATATATATATATATATATATACACAGTGACACAATGGTAGTGCTGGCACCTCACAATAAGAAGATCATGGGATCAAGTTCAAGGTCCTTGCTTTGTGAGAAGTGACAAAAGCTCTATATAAATGTAAAGAATTATTATTATATGACCAAATTATTAATTTTATTTCAAAAGGGAAACAAATGTTATTGCTAATACTGTGCACTATTTTTGTTTTTATGCACTATGGGATGTGCGGATAGCGTGATGTCGCACCCACCACACAGATATGACCAAAATGTTGTTTTTTTTTTTTTATTATTATTTCAAAAGTGGAGAAAAATGTATTGCTACTAGAATTGTAATCAATATTTTTAATAAATCATGATAATTTGTACAATTTAATACAAATATATACTGAAGTTCTGACAATGAATTATTAAAAAGAGAATAACTGAATGTAACTAAAGAGTTAACTAAATGTTGTTTTAAGTCTAGGCATGTAAGGCTTTTGCATGTTCTTAGAGGAGCCACCAATGTAGTTATTAAGGTTAAAATGAAGTCAATGAATAATGAGCACCCCTATTATGAGACGGTGATAAGATCAATGGGAAAACCTGTAGGACACGCCTAGTAATGAAGTGATGTTTAGTATAATGGAAGAATCAACGTGTATACAAAGTTACTGGTGGCTGTAGTCAATTGGCAAAGACAGAATTCTGCATATTAAGAGTCAGATCACGTTATGTACTGTATCAGATAAGGTAACTCTGATAAAAAAAAAGTATAAAAGAGAATGAATTGATTAATTAATTGCTCACTCCATGGACCAAGACATTTGTGGATATCTGTGTGCAAATAAAGAATTGTTCAGCATTTTCATCTGACTCTGTGGCAGACTTCTTTGAAAACAGAGGAAAGTTTTCCCCCAACACTACTACCTCATATTCTGTCCAATTATACCTTTTTCATTGCTTTTTATGCACATTTTTATGTGCCTGTGTCAGATGTGACCAAATTTAAAAGGGAAACAATGAATAACATCACTTGTTTTTCAATACTTTTATTCGTGTTGGTTTAAAATTTGTCATTATCTGCTACTTACCGGCTACTGAAAATGTCTCACCCAGCTAAATGTCTTGGTTTGAAAATCTGGCCCAACTGAATTTGTTATTGAATAGCCTTGACTTAGGATCACAGATTGAATTTAAGCAACCTTGTGATTCAAAGGAGTGCATCAAAATTTGTTCCTCATGTATCGGTATCTGCTAATAGTGGAATAAAAAGAAAAATGTATCAGCATTGTATCCAATGTCAAGATTATTACAATACATTATGTCAATATAATGACACACGTATTAGGAACTTAAACAAGACTGCTCAATGAACTCTGCACTGTGTGCAGTGTAGAATTTCAGGCAAATGTGAATACTGATACTGCAGTGAGCAAATGTGACACAGGAAAAATCAATTATTATTATCCTGCGCGAAACTGTGTATCGTTTCATGCTTTCTTTAGAGTGTAAGACCTAAGCCACTACTGCCAGGTTTAAATTAATGGGAGATTTAAAAGTTGCAAGTTAAAGCCACTTAAAATGGTATAGGAAAAGAATTAACACTCTTCTTACAGTACACAGTACTCAATTAACAGATGCTGCAGCATACTAAAGTTCAGTGGAGTTCATTCTAAGCAGTTAATTGTAGAAGGCACAGCTCTAAAAAGCAAAGCTGGAAGCGACTTGCAGTACACTTCGTTATCGAGTGGGCTTGAGATGGCGCACTCTGTGAAAGGCGCTATATAAAAGGTTGCTCGAAGTAATTAACCATTCTAGGTACCCCATCTCCAGGCATGTCTGTTCCATACATATGAAATAAATCACTGTAATCCTTACATGGGTTAATAATAAGAATGTATTACTGCTTACTGCGCATTTTTCATTTCATGTTCCCTTACAGCCACTAAACAAAAATCTGGCTCAATCTGCAAAGCTCTGCACAGTACAAACCTGCGACACACAGGATTCATCCGCCAGACATTTCGCCGTTCATCATTCCACAAGTACCAATCTGAACCTGTCTCACTTCTATCGAGTAAGCCCAGCGCAGTTACTGAATATACATAGACAAATCATGGTCTCTACAGCGCTCACGGCACTCTTAAGATCTTCTACCAGGCCAGTGCCCTAACCCCCAAGGCTCTCCCGAGTCCTTCTCTTTCTTTATTTCATGTCCTTTACACACTGTGACTGTAAAAAGCTCCTCTACGGAGCTCAGAAGTGGTTTGCTCACGCTTGGCTGCTCATGAACTTTCTCTTCAGCCTGAATGACGAGTAGGTCAAGTGCCCATCCTCCGCCCCCACCCCACAAAAAACAGCGATGGGTGATGACCCCCTCCTCCGCCTCACTCCGATCCAATCCACCTCCGCACGGCGGGGGAGGGCCTGACGAAAACAAAATTGTCTCCGAAAAGTAAAGCCACGTTCTTTCCGAGTGACAGCTCGAGCTCCCCAAGTGGGTGCTTTACCTGTGCGCCGTAATATTCCACTAGCCACGCTGGTAAATAACTGGTGAAATGATAATAATAACGAGGGGGGAAACGTGCGAGTACTATGTTTGCTCCAAATAAAGTAATGCTTAACACTTCAAGCTACAGGAAATTCGCCCGCAGAGATCGTATTGGTCAAAGGACGTTTTGTTCCTCATGATGCTTACCTTAGAAATGCAGGACAATTCCTTCGCATGCAAGCCTCCAAGAAACTGTTCTTACAGGGGGTGGCGGGGGGGCGTAATTCCTCCGGCGCTAAACCCCCTCCAGTAAACAAACAAACAAGCGCAGATATATCCGTCTGATATAAGGATCTTGCTCATTCGTTTTTCTATTTCATGCAAAGTTTTTTTTTTTATCCTAATTATTCCCCTTCTTCTTCCTATGTTCTCAATCCTGACCACTGCTTCCAGGCTTGTGCAAGAAAAAAATATTCTCTCTTATATTCGGATCAAAATGGCGGTCGCTTGCCTAGAGCGCGTGCCCCGGCGCTCGCGCGGCGTCCACGGGAGCGTGCATGCGCGGACTCGGCATCCCGACTTTGGTTTGTTTATTATGATGCGTTTTTGCTTCCCCTTTTCTCTTTGCTTCTTCCCCTTCTGACTTCGAGAAAATATTCAATTCAACGCGATCAGTTTAAAAAGTAATTTATGATATTTAGATCTGATTTGGTCCATATATATAGTTTTCAATTAACAATAGATACACGGCATATGTATGCACAAGAGAGCCGATGTTTCGTGGGGGCTGAATTTTACACCATTTTTGGGCCCCTCTTTAAGAAAAAGAAGAGGTTGTTGCAAATAGAAAATTGGGTATGAGAATTAATATTTATTTAGAATGAGAAAAGAAACTTCATGCTAATTTAAAATTTACAATTACAAAAAATCTGAAATAGCATAAACTGCCATATAGAAATAGATATGGAAGAATGGAAAGAGATATGGAACAAGATGATCCGCTGTGGCAACCCCTAACGGGTGCAGCCGAAAAAAGAAAAAGAATAAACTGCCCTAATCTGGAGTCTTAAGAAACGTAATGATTTACTTAATGAGGTTGAAGTACATAATAAACAAGAATAGATCCATCTATCCATCCATCCATCCTCTTCTGCTTATCCGAGGTCGGGTTACGAGGGCAGCAGCTTGAGCAGAGATGCCCAGACTTCCCTCTCCCCGACCACTTCTTCTAGCTTTTCCGGGAGAATCCCGAGGCGTTCCCAGGCCAGCCAGGAGACATAGTCCCTCCAGCGTGTCCTGGGTCTTCCCCGGGGCCGCCTCCCGGTTGGACGTGCCCGGAACACCTCACCAGGGAGGCGTTCAGGAGGCATCCTGATCAGATGCCCGAGCCACCTCATCTGACTCCTCTCGATGCGGAGGAGCAGCGGCTCTACTCTGAGCCCCTCCCGGATGACTGAGCTTCTCACCCTATCTTTAAGGGAGAGCCCAGACACTCTGCGGAGGAAACTCATTTCAGCTGCTTGGATTCGCAATCTCGTTCTTTCGGTCACTACCCATAGCTCATGACCATAGGTGAGGGTAGAAACATAGATCGACTGGTAAACTGAGAGCTTTGCCTTGCGGCTCAGCTCCTTTTTCACCACGACAGACCGATGAAGAGCCCGCATTACTGCGGACGCCGCACCAATCCACCTGTCAATCTCACGCTCCATTCTTCCCTCACTCGTGAACAAAACCCCAAGATACTTGAACTCCTTCACTTGAGGCAGGATCTCGCTCCCAACCCTGAGAGGGCACTCCACCTTTTTCCAGCTGAGGACCATGGTCTCGGATTTGGAGGTGCTGATTCCCATCCCAGCCACTTCACACTCACCTGCGAACCGATCCAGAGAGAGCTGAAGATCACGGCCTTATGAAGCAAACAGGACAACATCATCTGCAAAAAGCAGTGACCCAATCTTGAGTCCACCAAATCGGACCCCCTCAACACCCTGGCTGCGCCTAGAAATTCTGTCCATAAAAGTTATGAACAGAATCGGTGACAAAGGGCAGCCCTGGTGGAGTCCAACTCTCACTGGAAACGGGTTCAACTTACTGCCGGCAATGCGGACCAAGCTCTGACACCGGTTGTACAGGGACTGAACAGCCCTTATCAGGGGGTCCGGTACCCCATACTCCCGGAGCACCCCCCACAGGATTCCCCGAGGGACACGGTCGAATGCCTTTTCCAAGTCCACAAAACACATGTAGACTGGTTGGGCGAACTCTCATGCACCCTCCAGGACTCTGCTAAGGGTGTAGAGCTGGTCCACTGTTCCGCGACCAGGACGAAAACCACACTGTTCCTCCTGAATCCGAGGTTCGACTATCCAACAGACCCTTCTCTCCAGAACCTCCGAATAGACTTTTCCAGGGAGGCTGAAGAGTGTGATCCCTCTGTAGTTGGAACACACCCTCCGGTCCCCCTTCTTAAAGAGGGGGACCACCACCCCGGTCTGCCAATCCAGAGGCACTGTCCCTGATGTCCATGCGATGTTGCAGAGACATGTCAACCAAGACAGTCCTACAACATCCAGAGCCTTGAGGAACTCTGGGCGTATCTCATCCACCCCCGGGGCCCTGCCACCAAGGAGTTTTTTGACCACCTCGGTGACCTCAGTCCCAGAGATGGGGGAGCCCACCTCTGAGTCCCCAGGCTCTGCTTCCTCATTGGAAGGCATGTTAGTGGGATTGAGGAGGTCTTCGAAGTACTCCCCCCACCGACCCACAACGTCCCGAGTCGAGGTCAGCAGCGCACCATCCCCACCATATATAGTGTTGACACTGCACTGCTTCCCCCTCCTGAGACGCCGGATGGTGGACCAGAATCTCCTCGATGCCATCCGAAAGTCGTTCTCCATGGCCTCCCCAAACTCCTCCCATGCCCGAGTTTTTGCCTCAGCAACCACCGAAGCCACATTCCGCTTGGCCTGCCGGTACCTATTAGCTGTCTCCAGAGTCCCACAGGACAAAAGGGACTGGTAGGACTCCTTCTTCAGCTTGACAGCATCCCTCACCGCCGGTGTCCACCAACGGGTTCGGGGATTGCCGCCACGACAGGCACCGACCACCTTACGGCCACAGCACCGGTCAGCCGCCTCAACAATAGAGGCACGGAACATGGCCCATTCGGACTCAATGTCCCCCACCTCCCTCAGGATGTGGTCGAAATTCTGCCGGAGGTAGGAGTTGAAGCTACTTCTGACAGGGGGCTCTGCCAGACGTTCCCAGCAGACCCTCACAACACGTTTGGGCCTACCAGGCCTGACCGGCATCCTCCCCCGCCATCGAAGCCAACTCACCACCAGGTGGTGATCAGTTGACAGCTCCGCCCCTCTCTTCACCCGAGTGTCCAAGACATGTGGCCGCAAGTCCGATGACACGACCACAAAATCGATCATCGAACTGAGGCCTAGGGTGTCCTGGTGCCAAGTGCACATATGAACACCCCTATGCTTGAACATGGTGTCTGTTATGGACAATCCGTGACGAGCACAGAAGTCCAATAACAAAACACCGCTCGGGTTCAGATCAGGGGGGCCATTCCTCCCAATCACGCCCTTCCAGGTCTCACTGTCATTGCCCACGTGAGCATTGAAGTGTCCCAGCAGAATGAGGGAGTCTCCAGAAGGTATGCCCTCTAGCACCCCCTCCAGGGACTCCAAAAAGGGTGCATACGCACAAACAACAGTTAGGACCTGTCCCCCCACCCGAAGGCGGAGGGAGGCTACCCTCTCGTCCACCGGGGTAAACCCCAATGTACAGGCTCCAAGTCGGAACAAGAATAGATGCATCATATATTAAAATGTGTGCGTCATTGTAAATGTTTAAAGTCTAAATATTCAGAAATATAATAGAAATTTGTAATTTTTCACATCATATTCAAATTCACTAACCTTGAAATAGCCTAAACCAACATTCCACATGTGTATGTTTGAAATTTGACTATTTTAACCTTCACGGAGTGGCTCTTAGTGGGCTAGGACCACTGGTAAAGAATAAAATATCAAAGATACTATATTCATGATTGGCAACCTCAAAATGGCATAAAGTGGCACTCCACAAGCTTGTATTACCATTCCCTTTTTTTAAAGTTTTGTGAAAAGGGGTAACTTTGACTCATATCCTAATGGGGGGTGAACCCCTGGGTTTGATTGATGTGGCATGCACAGCTTCAAGTCCTTCTGATCAGTTTGGCTGAAAGGACATATTGGTTTACTCTTTATCAGAAGGGTGTAATTTTCTGCACAAAATATGGTAAAAAAAATCTAAAAATCTGTGTTTTAAAAATCTTGGGGGCCAAAAATTGGGAGCGGGCATAAAAACTCAATGTGTTGCATAACTAGACATCAAGATGAGTCAAGTGATATATCATATGGTTGGGCGGGGGGGGGGGTTCTTGTTCCGGTGAGAGTCAGAAGGAGCCAAAAAAATGAAGTAATTTCAAAGCATTCATAAGTAGTTCTTACAGTTTACAAACGTGGTGGGCAAAGTGGTTAAGACATGAACTTCAAACCTTGAGGTCCTGGGTTCAGATCCTGCTACTGAAGCCATGTGACAAGGAGCAAGTCACTTCACCTGCATGTGCCCCAATTGGAATAACAAACGGTATGTAACCAATTGTATCTCAGATGTTGTAAGCTGCCTTAGATAAAGGCATCAGGTAAATAGCAAATTCATTTTTAAAAACTGGCAAATACCATAATCTTCACAAAAGAAAAACTAAAAGTGGTATTTTTAATTAACAGCCTAACAGACCTTTATAAACTATGTACACTTTGGTAACCTCTTCATATGATGACTTGTTGGGTTGTGATTGTGATTGTTCATGTTTGCATAATGATAAAATGTAGCACATCTGAATATCTGAGATAGTTCTATAATCAAAGTCTACTGATGATTAAAACCCTGGCCTTGGAAACAATGGGCCCTAAATCTTAACCTACACTAGCTTCACAGTAGCTTTGTCTCTGTCTGTATTTATATATATATATATATATGTGGGTTTCCTCCGGGCGCTCCGGTTTCCTCCCACAGTACAAAGACATGCAGGTTAGGTGGATTGGCGATTCTAAATTGGCCTTAGTGTGTGCTTGGTGTGTGGGTGTGTTTGTGTTTGTCCTGCAGTGGGTTGGCACCCTGCCCGGGATTGGTTCCTGCCTTGTGCCCTGTGTTGGCTGGGATTGGCTCCAGCAGACCCCCGTGACCCTGTGTTTGGATTCAGCGGGTTGGATAATGGATGGATGGATGGATGGATGTATACTGTATACAGTGCAGCTGGAAAGTATTCACAGCGCATCACTTTTTCCACATTTTGTTTTGTTACAGCCTTATTCCAAATGGATTAAATTCATTTCTGCTCTTCACCTGCAGCTCATCACCAGGCCAATACCATCCCTACAGTGAAGCATGGTGGTGGCAGCATCATGCTGTGGGGATGTTTTTCAGCGGCAGGGACTGGGAGACTAGTCAGGATAAAGGGAAGGATGACTGCAGCAATGTACAGAGACATCCTGGATGAAAACCTGCTCCAGAGCGCTCTTGACCTCAGACTGGGGCGACGGTTCATCTTTCAGCAGGACAACGACCCTAAGCACACAGCCAAGATATCAGAGGAGTGGGTTTAGGACAACTCTGTGAATGTCCTTGAGTGGCCCAGCCAGAGCCCAGACTTGAATCCGATTGAACATCTCTGGAGAGATCTTAAAATGGCTGTGCACCGACGCTTCCCATCCAACCTGATGGAGCTTGAGAGGTGCTACAAAGAGGAATGGGCGAAACTGGCCAAGGATAGGTGTGCCAAGCTTGTGGCATCGAATTCAAAAAGACTTGAGGCTGTAATTGCTGCCAAAGGTGCATCGACAAAGTATTGAGCAAAGGCTGTGAATACTTATGTACATGTGCTTTCTCAATTTTTTTATTTTTAATAAATTTGCAAAAATCTCAAGTAAACTTTTTTCACATTGTCATTATGGGGTGTTGTGTATAGAATTCTGAGGAAAAAAATGAATTTAATCCATTTTGGAATAAGGCTGTAACATAACAAAATGTGGAAAAAGTGATGCGCTGTGAGTACTTTCCAGATGCGCTGTATATATATATATATATATATTGCATAGTTTACTGTCAAATAATGCAAAGAGTACCCAACGCATCTTTCGCCCTTATTTGGGCTCATCAGGCGTACACACTGTACTGCTCTCCTTGAAAGCCTGTAGATTGGAGTATTTACATTCATTGCATTCGTAGTCTGAGTCCCGACCTGACTGTATGGGTGGTTACCTACCAGGTAACACATGTGGTTGGTCTGCCATTCGGCAAACATCCACCACGGGGCCCTCTTCAGGCTGTCAAATAAATGAACTACACGCCGTGGCGCAGTGACGACCAACATCGGAGGTTCGATCCCCGCAAGGGGAGCAGTAGAGTATGTATGCCTGATGAGCCGAAATAAGGGCGAAACACGTGTTGCGTACTCTTTGCATTATTTGACAGTAAACTATGCAACATTCCATGATCTGCTTTTCACAACTGAAGATGTTTGCCGAATGGCAGACCAACCACATGCCTGGTTGTAGGTAACGAATGCAATGAATATATACAGTATATATATATGTTGAGACCTTTTTGTCATTCAGAGTAAGATTACTTCATCCTGGCATAGATTCTACAAAATGCTGGACGTGTTTTTCAGTAATGTTGTACCATGCAGAACTGACTGTGTTGCATATTTTGCTGCAGAATCTTGCTGCAAACAGCCCTTTCTACCTTATCCTAAAGATGCTTGATAAAGTTGAGATCCAGGGTCTGTGCAAGCCATTGAAGCAATGAAATCTCGCTGTAATGTTCCTGGAACCATTCAGTGATGATGCTTGGCTTTGTGACATGGTATATTGTCATGCATTATCACTTCATCCAAGTGTAGATATACTACAACTATAAAAGCATGAAATTGGTCAACCACAGTGGTCAGATCATATGCATTACTGTTCAGATGTTCTTTAATGGGTATCTAAACCCTAATGTGTTCCAAGAAAACATTCCTCAGACACCAAACAGGATGGCTCTATGAACCAATATTAAATGTGCCAAATTCTGATCTCTTCATCAGCATCATGTAAAAAGAACCTAGATTTGTCCAACCAAGCAACTTTTTTCCATTCCTCAATTGTCTAGTTGTGCTGCTTTTGTGTCCACGGGAGATACACATTGTTGTTTTATGTTGACAAAAATCAGTATCTGAGGTGGTCTTTAGATATTGTAGGCTATTCAAGACAAAGTGAAATTATGTGGTGCATTCTGAGATGCATGCCAGCATCTAACTTGGATGTGATTTGATTAATTGTGGCCTGTCTCTTTCACCACTCTCCTTTGTTCCCTCTGATTCACAAGCTCTTTTTATATGCAGGATTTCCTATCGCTGATAGTTTTTTTGCTTTTTGTACTATTCTTGGTAAACTCTTGAAATGGTTATTTGTGAAACGTATGTGGCAACATTTCTTTGGGAGATGCTAGAACTGACATGCATAGTACCAACACAGAACATTCAAAGTCAATAATGTTGCTCATTTTGTCCATTTCAACACTCAACTGAATACTAACTGATGCTAGAAATTATGGATTTCCTGATTTATGTGACACACTGCTGTCACGTGACATATGATATGTTGGAATGTTGAATTTACACAAACATGGGGGGTGTACCTTAAAAACTGGCAATTCAGTATATTTGCCCTACTAACTCCCTTAACTTCTGTTTGCTTAAACCAAAAAGATTTAACTTCTTTAAAGCTTTCTTCCTAGCTGGTAATATAAAGTCCTTAAATCAGTTTAGTAGATCATCTGTGGGGTTTCTCTAGCTGTTGTTCCTTTTGTGTAATAGGAAGACTGAGATTCCCAGCATAACTCCTCTTGACTTTCACACCACAGTTTGTTGGACAACTTAATATTCTATTATTCTTTTTTAATTGCTTCTGTACACTGTCTGATTGTGGACACTGATGATTAAAGTAGACTCTTAAATCTTTCTCATTAGGCACACTTTCCAGCTCCAGACACACCTTCCATGTAACAAATTATATTAACCTACTAGCAAAATACCCGCGCTTCGCAGCGGAGAAGTAGTGTGTTAAAGAGGTTATGAAAAAGTAAAGGAAACATTTTAAAAATAACGTAACATGATTGTCAATGTAATTGTGTTGTCATTGTTATGAGTGTTGCTATGTTTTATATATATAAAATACACACACACACATATAAACATATATATACATATACATATACACATATATATACATATCTACATATATATATATATATATACAGTATATATACATATACACATCCACATATCAACATATATATATACACATATATACACACACACACGCTTTATGGGTGATGATTGTTTTACTCTTTTTATCTTTATTTTATTTTATTGTAGAATCAACTCGTATCTGCGCACAGCAGGGCAGCCGTGGGCGGATGCGTATGGTGTATTCACTCCATGTTATCGTGCATTGCGCTGTCAGTGGTATTTTGATAAAAGAATTTGAACAACATATAAGAAGCGTATAAATTATTAAACAGTAAAACATTAACATTTAAGAAGTAAAGTTACATTAAGTACTACTGCAGTGCCTTCGGGTATACCTCATTTTTTGTTTGCCCATTACATGCTTAAATGTATACATTTTTTGGTGCACCAACCCGAGAACACGCGACATAGAACCGAGCGTGGGAGAAGCATGGATTTTAAACACGCGTTCAGTTCATCTGCTGGTCTCCCTCGTGGAATAACTGGTAATGTTTGAGTAAAATCTATAGCGAGTAAAACGACATTACCTCCTATTTTTTTTTTTACGATCTCTGAGATCTTGCTTTTTTCGGTTCAAGGCTTCATAAGCTCTTTTATGTTGTATGGTGTACTTATCCCAAACCATCATCTTTGAATGTTGCAAGACTTTCGCCTTGTATGTAGATCGGGGTAATTACATTCATTGCATTCCTAGTCTGAATCACAATGTGATTGTATGGGTGGTTACCTGCCACTGTAGGGTTGCCACCCGTCCTTTAAAATACGGAATCGTGCCGCGTTTGAGAATGAAATTGCGCGTCCCGTTTTGAATCAATACTGGACGGGATTTATCCCGTATTTTTTTTTTCATTTTTTTTTTAAAGCAGCGTCTCATGCAAATCATCCGACATGTATTTTATGAAGATGCCTCCTTTCCTACTTTTGATTGGGTAATACTTGATGTCATCATTAGTTTGATTGGTGTTTTTAACTGTCCAGTGAGGAGGGCGTGTCTTTTAAGTAGAGTGTGCAAAGTGTTGGCACTGAGATGTGGCGTCAGCGCCATAGTTGAAGCCCCTAACGTTGCGGTCAGCAAGTCGGCTAACATCCGCCATGTGCCGTCTTTCAGTTGCGAGAAGCAGATCATAGAATGGTTGAAACTGTTGCCCCTAACGTTGCGCCACGGCGTGTGGTTCGTTTATACCTCGTGTCTTCTCATTAAACTTTTATCTCGCGAATATGTTATTGCAATCCGCAGCGGGAGCATTTCTATAAACTTAATTTAAACTTACGTTTTACACCGTGCTTTGTTTCCCTTATGAACATGCTTGTATGCTTAACTCGCTCCGTTCTCAATTGTTTAATTAATTTTTTACTCTTCGCTGTTTGCGGGTCTTCCTCCATTTCCCCCTACTTCGTTCTTTTATCTCGCGAATATGTTATTGCAATCCTTAACGGGAGCGTTTCAATAAACTGATTGAAAATAGTTTTGCATTTACCTTTTTAGTAAAAGGCGAGCTTTTAAGCCTGAGAAATCACCCCGTAAATGCACACGTTTAATTGGACATGTGTTAATATGTATGGTTACACAGTATTAAAAGACAGTGAACAACGTCAGTTACCTTTCTTCCCGCGTTTGATAAAAGGTGAGCTTTTAAGCCTGAGAAATCACCCCGTAAATGCACACGTTTAATTGCACATGTGTTAATATGTATGCTTACACAGTATTAAAAGACAGTCAAAAATTAACGTCATTTACCTTCGTTCCCACGTGTGACTCGTGCTGTAAATGTCTTCCTTGTTTTTAGTTCACGTGATTACGTAGGAGGCGTGATGACGCGATACGTGACTCCGCCTCCTCCATTACAGTGTATGGACAAAAAATATGTTCCAGTTATGACCATTACGCTTTGAATTTCGAAATGAAACCTGCCTAACTTTTGTAAGTAAGCTGTAAGGAATGAGCCTGCCAAATTTCAGCCTTCCACCTACACGGGAAGTTGGAGAATTAGTGATGAGTGAGTCAGTCAGTCAGTGAGTCAGTCAGTCAGTCAGTGAGGGCTTTGCCTTTTATTATTATAGATATAAAAGACTACATTTTTTATATGCCACATATACTAACAACTGACTTTGGTTAACTTTAACTGATCTGATATTTGTATATTTATATTGCCTTTTAGATGCAATTCTACCTAAATAATTTATACAAGTAAAAAATAGTGGCCCCACTGCTCTTCCTTAAGTTAATTCCAAATATGTTCCTCACACTATAATCTGCACAGTGTGTCATGAATCTCTGCCTCTTTTAATTTGAGATCTTGCCTCTTGTAAGATACAAAGCTTTTGGAAAGTCAAAATAAATGATATCTCAGGCTGATGTGAGGCAGAGTGGCACTGGAGATGTGACAGTAAGACTACTGAGTCACACTTTAAATGAAATGCAGAAACATAATTTACATTTCCTAAGCTGAGGCCTACTGTACTGTGCACTTTGTACATAGTGTACTCCTATAATCAGTTTGCATTATTCATTTTTCTTAATTTAGGTTTTGCATCTGCAACCCTGGTAACCCTGCTGCCTCTCAGGCTCTGGGTTTGAATCTCAGAGCACTCATGGTCTCTGTTGCATTTTCTTCCAGATCTTGGCAGATTTATTGATGAGTCTAAATGAGCCCAGAATGAGTGAGTATTGTTATGTGTTTGTAGAAATAGACTGGTGCCCCATCCAGGGTTGGACCCTGTCTTGTGCATGCTGCTGTTGCTTGGGCCCAAAGGGTTCAGTCATTTGATGTATCAATAAATTAATTTTATTCATTTGTTTGTCTGCAAAATTATTGCATTTCAACAAATGGCACAATCAGCCAAACAACAAGCTGTACAGTCAATATGTGTTGCACATGGATATGCCAATGAGAAAAAAGGGCTTGTTTACTCAAAAAAGAAAATCCTTTTTTTGAATGACTTATTTGTTAAATTAAAAATATAATGCCCACTTACCTTTGTTGATAAAGAATATTAGATCTTTTTTCATCTTCTTCTTCTTCTTCTTCTTCTTCTTCTATTCTCACTTCTATGTGGCGTTGATTTGCTTCATCAACCTTCTCCATACAGCTCAGTCCTGTACCTCCTCCTCAGTCAAACACTTTTCTTTCATATTTTCTTTTAGTTTATCCACCCACCTCTGCTTTGGCCTCTTTCACTTTCTCTTCCCCTGTAGATCCATTCCCAGCACTCTTTTGCCCATGTATTCATTGTTTCTTCTCATTACACGTCCATACCACTTCAACCTACTTTCCTATACTGTCTAAGATATCTCCCCCACTTTTGTTGTACCTCTGACTGTCTCATTCGTTATTCTGCCCTTTTTTGTAACTCTACACATCTATCTCAACGTTTTAATTTCTGCCTCATCTCGCTTCTCCTGCATTCTCTTTACTGCCCATGTCTTAGCTCCATACATGATTGTTGGTCCTACCACTGTCTTAAAATCCTTACTTTAACCTTTGACTAATTTCATTGATCACACAATACACCTGATACCTTATTCTAATTGTTCCATCCACACTGCACTCTATGGGTCTCTTCATCTATCCTTTTCAATAGCTCTCCCTGCAGTCTAACTTCTAAAACCCGATCATCATTAAATCTTCCTTCTATTTATCTTAAATCCTCTGTCTTCCAGCTTCCCCTCCACTTCCTTTTTTGTGGTGCTACAAAACACAATATCATCAGCAAATAGCATGCACCAGAGGGATTGGTCTTTTATCCCATGAGTAAACACATCACCAGATCAAAGAGGTAAGGACTTAAAGAAAATCCCTGGTGCACACCTACTCTAACTGGGATTTTGTCTGTTACCCCAACACTGCTTTTAACGCAAATTGTCACTCCCTCATACTTAAGCTGGACAATCCTCACATATTTTTCTGATACTCCTTTCTCTCTTATGCATTTCCATACCTCTTCATGTGGCATTTTTTCATAAGCCTTCTCCAAATCAAAAACACTATATGCAAAGCTTTCTGTTATTCTCAATGTTTCTCTATTATCTGTCTCAATCCAAAGACTACATCAGTTGTTCCTCTTCCTGTAATAAAACCAAACTGCTCATTCCCTATGGTGGTCTCTTCCCTAAGCCTTCTCTCTCTATAACATTTCCCAAACTTTAATTGTGAGTGACATCAGCTTTATCCCTCTGTAGTTTCAACAATCCTGAATATTACCCTCCTCTTCATACATGGGTGCAATCACACTGATCCTCCACTCCTCTGGTATTCTCTCCTATATTCATTGAACTTCTGCATTAGATCCCACAACACATCTACTCCCTCTTCCTCTAGACATTTCCACACTTTTGTTAGTATTTCATTTAGTCCTATTGCCTTCCCATTTTTCATTATGTTCAGTGTTTTCTTTAATTCCTTCCTCCTTATTCTTGGTATTAGCTCTTCTTTTGAGCTCCATCCCCAAATACTACTCTTGCTTTCTTCATTCAACAGCGTTTCACTCAAGACCACACCTTGCTTCTTATCTTTCATCTGCTTTATCTGATTAAAATCCTTTCCAGCTTTGTTCCTAGCCTTCACCAATCTAAAAATCATTCTCTTCCTCTTTTGTCTCCAATTTTTCATACTGCACACCTCCTCCAAAGCTTGTGCCTTGTCTCTTGCCACTGCCTTTACTGCCTCCTTGTTAGTCCACCTATACATTTCAATGTCTTCCTCCATCTCAGATTGGTACCATGTCTTCTTTACCTCCTTCCTACCCTTTATCACATCCTGCACCTCTCTGTTCCACCACTGTGTCTCTTTGTCCCCAGGTGGGATCCATCCTGTTGTCCTACCCTATACCTTTTCACCTACTCTTAATAAAAATTTGCTATTCTTCACCCACCATTCCTCCACACTCTTAAATGACTACACTTCATTTAAAACTTTCTCTCTAAACCTGTTCTTAAACCCTTCCTTTTTTAATCTCCACCATTTTATCCTTGGATCTGCTTGTTCTGCTTTTATTCTCCTGCTGATTCTGATCTCCCAGTCCATCACCATCACTTTATGTTGCACTGTTACACTTTCTCATTTATCTCTTTCAAATGAGATCTTCTACACATTACATTAAGTCTGTTTGGCTTTCCCTTCCTCCACTACTGTTAGTCACAAGCTGATTTACTTTGTTTACAAAAAATGTGTTAAATATTGCCAAATCAGATGCCATGACAAAATCTACTATCCTCTCCCCTACTCCATTTCTCTCTCCTACTCTCCACCTTCCACATACCTTCTCTATCATTTCTCTACTCTTTCCCACATGCCCATTAAGATCACCACAAACAATCACCCTTTCCCCCTCCAGTACTGCCCTAAGCTACACATCCATTTGTACACAGAAAACATTATTTTCCTCTTCTTCACAGCCCACTTGGGGAGCATATGCACAAATGGCATTAACTACAGTCTCACCAAGGCCTAGCTTGACACTAATCATCCTATCACTCCTCCTATTCAAACTGACAAGACTATCTATTAGTTCTTTAGATATTACAATATCTACACCATTTCTGCCTTGATCATTTACTCCACTGTACAACAACTTAAAGCCTCTTCCCAATTCTCTGGCATTATTCCCCTTCCATCTAGTTTCATGCACATACAATACTCCTACTTTTCTCCCTATTAAATCTGTCAACTCTCTTTCTTTCCCAGTCATTCTTTCAATATTTAGAGTCCCCACTCTTACCTTTACTTTACTCTTTTCTTTCCCCTTCCCTGTCTTCTTCTTCTTCTACCTCTTCCGGACTAACTTTTTTAGCTGGCCTGCCTTTGACCTTGCTCACTTCCCACAGGGGTCAGGCAAGGCCCTGTACATCGCCTACAAGTTACGCCCCAGCATTTTCCCAAGCTGACTGAACTGATTACATCATTAAGGTCCTGGCTAGGTTTAACAGCCATATGCCGTTCCTGACACTAACCCTCTCTATTTACCCAAACTTCTGGTTTGCCCCCTGGTGGCTAGTTTGATAAAGAATACTGTATTAGATATCCTGGAAAAATAGTTAGACACATTCTGAGAAGAAACACTATTATGATGAGAGAAATATTCAGGGAAAATTAGATGAAAGGAAACAAAGTGGGCATACAAAATCCATGTGAGATGATCTGCACATAAATCAACTGATGGGCCATAGACAGATTGAAACAGAAGAACTGAGTACACAAAAGGTGCCTCTAACCATGAATGAAATTTGAGGGGCTTTAGTTTTTAAATTAATCCATTAACCTACCACTGCAACCTTCATTGTGCTTCTAAAAATGGTACTTGAAATAACACTTGTAAATATTCTTGCATTTTCTGATCCACAAAGTCTATTATGACAAAATAGTGCTGCCCCTAGGTGCCTACAGTACAGTCCAGGGACTTGCAGAAAGGAGTGGCTACATTGGCTCAAGCCCCGCCCATTTCCTCTCATTGGTCCAAGTGTCCTGTTGGGATGTAATTGGTCGCTACTGACTACAACTCCTTTTGCAAGGAAAGAAACAGAGAACCAGATGCGGTAAGCAACATACATTGTTAAAGCTCCTGTAGGTAGCCTACTGTTTACCATTCTATATGGACTTAAAGTATTGTAGCAATGGACAATGCTGATGTCCCAAGAGGCTCTGTGATGCTACACCTAAAATTAGACTTTTAATTGTGATCTCTTTCATGTTGGGTTTCAAACAGTTGTGTTTAATTTTGGGTTGTAGCTTTTGGCAATGGGAGTGATTTATTGAAGTTGGAAAGGGTGTTTGAGTTGGATTACCACCACTAACCAATGCTGCCTGGTGTATGCATTCTGGTACTGGGAGTAAGGGGCAGAGGTTTAATTTAAATATTGCCATTTATAGTGGTTGTCTGCATTACTTGAATGTTTAACGCTACCAGTAGAAAGGAAAGAGTAAAGAGAAAGTGTTTTCATGAAAAATTGAGTGTGTCTGTTCATTACAATATAGTCTATGATAATAATCTCTATTAATTCCATAAAAAAAGTTATTAGAAAATATGTGGGTGTTGTATAATGTCTTGGCACCAGCCATGCACATTCACTTTAAATATAAAACTGGCTTTTATAATTCGCTTGTTAAGGTTGTCAGCCACACACACTATTAGTGATTTATCAAATAACTCTTTTTGACAGTAGTCAGCATTTTCTACCTATCAGCTCAAGCTCATTGCAATAGAGCTTTCCACGATTGCAGGTAAAAGTATTGTTTTGCTCCCTGAGGCCATAACGGGTGTGGGAAAAAATATGCAAATGTGGTTTAAATATTCGTCTTGCACATGCACCTGAGGTAATATAGTTGGAGAAACTAACAAGCCATAATAGTGGAAAGTGAAATATTTATGCATCAACTTATATCTTTTTACACAAAAACCTTTGTTAATTGTTTAAATGCATGCAATCAAATTCTCATGAGACTGTGAAGGGCACTCCTTTCAGGTCAACATGACCTCAACATAAGGTCATGTAAGTGCTGATAAATTGAAAAACTGACTGCCCGTCATTTGACAGAAGCTAAGGCAACACGATTAATAAGGTGTATAACTATTTTGTTCAAGAAACATTGCACAGTGCTTTAACTTGCTTTGTTAAGGGTTCTCAGTAGAAATCGTTACATAGTACAAATAGACACAGCCTAAGGATACATTATAATGGCTGCATAGCATCAACTGCAAATTTAGGCCAGTCAGAATTAAACTTTTTGGTGTGTCACTAACCTAAGAGCTATCGGTAGTCAATGCTAAAAAAAAGGTGCCAAGAGCACAAGGCAAGAGTGTAATTATCAGTTAAATTATAGAATTTTAGTTTATAACTAAAACCCACGACCGTTGCATTAACCTTTGTGAGCAAACTCACCTTCGAGGATTTGACTTCTGATAGTAGTGATTGCTGTGACTGCCATATGAAGTAGCAAAAAACAAGCCTTCATAATAAACGGCAGTAGTCTGCGTGATGAGGGCTTTTACTTTCGAAAAATTTTGTCTCATACAAACTACTTTAAAGCAGACTCACTCACTTTAGCCCTGTTGCACATGAAAGCTGTTTTTAAGTATGAGCTAATGTGCAAACCTAAGTAATTTTGCCTCAACACAACCTGTGTTTAAACCAACCGTTTTGAAATCAACTTCCATTATAACTCTAACTTCAAGGTAGGGTTGTAATTTCAGATACGGAAGGCAGACTTATTTGGTAATATAGTCAAAATAATAATTGCTGATCATTGAGTTGGAGAATGGCAACATGTTGCATGATTATTAGGTGTGCAAGTAAGGATTTTATTGTACTCTGTACATGTGGCAACACTTACTCTGAGTATATGAAATGAGTAGTGATTTTTATATTTCTTTCCTGTAAATGCAGATGCATGATTGCATAGTCCCCCTGGCATTTAACTCTGTATATTTAGATACTCATGCATACAGTCATTTTCAGGTGACTTTAGAAATGTTTTGTTTGCAGTTGCTACTATGAAATGAATAAAGTTTAAGCTCCAGGGTCCCTAATCCTGGAGGGGCCCCAGAAACTACGTAAGTCCATGTCGCTTAAAAACTGTGGGTTTCTATTGTAAGAGAAGGAGTTTTTAAAAATTGAATTATAATAATATAGTGTAATTCAGTAAAAAATGATTAAAGTATCATATGCACTTGACATATATGAAAAAACACTCAAATTAAGGATGTTTCATTCTAAATATATTTAATATAAAATAAGTATAAATAATTTAAATCATTATTATAGAAATTAACATTTTAATTAAAATTATTTATGCCTATCACAAGCTGTAAAACAAAAAAGGAATTTTTCAAAGCTATTTTTATAAAGAAAAAAAACCATGACTAAAGAGTGCTTAAAATCTTTGTGCATATTGTTTCTAGAAAATGACACTGCAAGGAAGCTCTCATAGGACAAAACTGTATATTAATATGGTGGTAGAATAAAAGAGTTTTCTTTGTAAAATGTGCTTCATGTAGAATGTATTCTCATAGGTGTCATAAGTAAAAGATTATAACGTCTGTGGTCTTTTCTATGTTTTATTTCATCATTCTAAGATGCATCATTCATGTACAGGTATATAACATTTCCCTAATTGAAATCCCACCATAATTTCAAAACTATAAGGCATTGGAAATTTTTTACTCACATCAGTGACTCTGACATGTGAGATAATCCAACACAGCAATTTCTATCAAAATCTGAGATGTAGGGGTTAAATTAAAAAAAAAAAAATTGTGGTGATATGTCATGGAGCAACAGTGATTACCCAGACCTCACTGCTGGTTGCAAAGGGCCCCCCCTAACAGTTCAAGCTTCAGGGCACCAGAAATGTAGGTCCACCACTGTGTGTTGTGGGTGTGAGTGTTAGTACCCTCTGATGGACTGGCATCCAGTCTAAGATAGGACTCTATCTTGCACGTATTGTTGCTGGTGTAGACTCTTGTGAAGAATGAAGTAGATTGGCATTATATATTTATTTTTTGTAAGTTCAACAAAAAGGGCCCATAATGAGAAGCAGGGAAGCATCTTTAAAAGATAAGTGTAACAATTTACAGTAAATGTACAAATAGTATCATGCAAAAAACATTTCATACAGTATAATGAGCAAATAATGCGTCCATATTTAAAAGACTGCCAAGTGAAATTAACTCTAGCTAAACATATAAGGCCATATCGGCATGCTTACACAATAAGTTAGGGAAGCTTTTGAAGAGTGAACATGTTGTCATTATTTTTATATTTAGTTCTGTTTTCTTTTTATTCACACATTTACTTCAGTACCAGAAGGTACGAGCCAGAACTAAAACCCAAAAGCTGACCACACCTATAAAGCAAACAGGTAATTACAATGTTTCTTTTGTTTTTGTTACAGGGAGATTGTAATACATGTATGAAATATAATAATTTTATATTATACTTTAGTATTCTGGATCATAATAATTTTACCTTTTTTTGCGGAAAGTCTAATGCATAAAAAATAATGGTACTATATTGTACCAGAGGGGAGCCAAAGTATACTTGTATACTGGGGTTCAAGTGTGGGGTGCTCCCTGCATGTCAAATTTGCATGTTCTTCCTGTGTTCGTGTGTGACTTTCCTTCAGGTGCTCTGGTTTTCTCCTATAGTCCAAAGATATACAGGTTAGGTGAATTGGCACCTAATGGATGTGTGTGTGTGTGTGTGTGTGCGTGTGCGTGTGCGTGTGCGTGTGTGTGTGTGTATGTGTGTGTGTGTGTGTGTGTTCACCCTATGATTGGTTGGTGCCCTGTTCATGGATTGTTCCTTTCTTGTGTGCAATGCTTGCTGGGTCTTCTTTAGATGTGCTACATTATGTAACTAAAGTGTATGTGCAGCAGAGAGGGATGTAGTGTCATATCTGATAATGTGACATAGTTAGCAATCATGGACAAGTTTGTGAATATTATAATGCCCCTCAATGTTACACCAAAAAATTGAAGAGCAGAAATAAAACTGGACACTAATTTATGTCCAGGATTAAAATGTAACAAATCTTTCCCCTGCCCTTTCTCCTTTCCCAAGGCAAATGCCCACTAACTGTCTAAGTGGGAAATAGATTTGAAACCAAAAGTATGAATGTGTAAACAGGGGATGCAGCAGAGAAAAGATTATTAGAGCCACAAGAAAGGAGCCACAGAAGAGCAATGTAGTGACAGCTGTGATGGAGGGTGGCTGAGGGAGGAGGTGGCCTGCAGTACACCTCATGTGAGGGAACGAGGCAGAGACTCTGTGTTTTATAATGTTTTAGGCTACCAGCCAAAAAGTTCAGATGAATAATTCCATAACAAAATATACAAAATAAGCTGTACAACCACCAAATGATGGCATTAAAACACATGTCACTATCAAATACTCATTATACTTAACACCAAATGCAAAAATCTAGAATTTTTGTTCCGTGGGCAACATGCTTAATCATGTACATAAGTAATTAATGTGACTCATCATAATGATATCTACTCCAAAGCTGCCAGATCTGCAAGTTCATGCACTCTACAAATTGTGTCACAAAAAAAGTCAATCAATGGGTTCCTTAAAAGGGCTTTAGCTTTCAGGCCCTAAGCACACTTCAACAAAGAGAGAAAGAGAAGTTGGGAGCATGCACTGATACAGCATGTTGTCACACCCACCACACGACAAACCACCTCAGCATCCCAAATTAGGACTCGAGTATAGCCGTGCAACAAGTGACACCTCAGCACCACACTGGAACAGTGTGAGGTTTTTTTTTTTTATGGTGGCTGGAGTGCCAATCCTGCCACCAACCTCCAAGATTTACCCTTTAAGATGGAGGACCTGCTTGCAGGGCTGGAAGTAGGTTAACGTCATACCCAGGACGGAGCAATTGCAGGTAAAAAGTGAAATCACTTCTGTCATTTACAAGATTTAAACCGGCAACCTTCTGATGGCTAGCACATATCCCTAGCCTCAGAGCCATCACTCCACTTCAGCAAAGGTATGCCTAAAACAGTGTAGGGTCAGAGTGCATGCCCAAGGAATTTAAAATCAGGCTAGTGATGCCAAACAGAAAAGAAATCTCAAATGCTCCAACAATAAATATTTTTCTAGAAAAGAAACTGCATTGATCATAGCATAAGAAAACTAATTATAACGACTAATATAAATTTGTTATAAACAATAAGCAATACATTAAATTACTGCAGCAAATGTACTACTTATGTAATGTTAACAAAATAATGTCAATTACTAGGATACTGGGATTTACTGGGATAAACATTTCTCTGTGTGTGAGACAGCGTGCAAGTAAGCATTTCATTGTAATTGTGTATATACAGTAGATATCAAAAATCTGTACACCCTTATTAAAGTTTCAGCTTTTTTTGATATAAAGTGTGAAACTCAGAAAAAAAATCATGTTATAATTTTTACTTCTAGTTTAATATTTTGTATCCAGCCATGTTAAAGTGAAAAATAATAAAACAAAAAAAAACTTTAGATAGATAGATAGATAGATAGATAGATAGATAGATAGATAGATAGATAGATATACACTATATAATAGATAGATAATGAAAGACACTATATTACAAGTATATTTAGATAGATAGATAGATAGATAGATAGATAGATAGATAGATAGATAGATAGATAGATATACACTATATAATAGATAGATAATGAAAGACACTATATTACAAGTATATTTAGATAGATAGATAGATAGATAGATAGATAGATAGATAGATAGATAGATAGATAGATAGATAGATAGATATACACTATATAATAGATAGATAATGAAAGACACTATATTACAAGTATAGATAGATAGATAGATAGATAGATAGATAGATAGATAGATAGATAGATAGATAGATAGATAGATAGATAGATAGATAAGACACAATATAAATGATTCATAGATAGATAGATAGATACTTTATTAATCCCAAGGGGGAATTCACAAAGAATTAAGATTGTGTAGATTTTTGATACTCACTCCATAATAATAAATATTAACTAAACAAATAAAAAATTTGGCCTGCTAAACCATGTGTTGATAAGGTAATAAAAAATAGCTCTCATAATTGTTACATGCGCTATGAACAGAAATGTACTGTATATTTTAGAAAGAAAGCATGCTTTAGTAGACAGGGTGGCACTTTGGCACAGTGGTAGCACTGCTGCCTCGCAACAAAGAGGCTGGAGTTTCACATCTCGTGTCCTTCCTGCTTGGAGTTTGCATGTTCTTCTTATGTTTGCATGGATTTCCTCCCACAGCCCAAAGGCTTGCAGGTTAGGTAGATTGGCAGCACTACATTGTCCCCAGTGTGTGTGTGGGTGTGTTTGGTCACCCTGTGCTAGACTGGCACCCTGTCTAGGGATTATTCCAGCTTTGTGCCATATGCTTGCTGGGACAGTCTCCAGCTTCCCTACGACCCTGCTCAGGATAAAGGGGGTTTGGTAGATGGATAGATTTAATAGACACTCTAGAAGCAAGTAGCTCCATTATAAAAAAAAGCTCCACTTTATAAATACAATATCGTAATTATTTTCATGCAACTTTTCTTTTGAGGGTCAGGTTAATCATCTGATCAAGCATCTTTATCCCATCATCTTCCTCAGCCCATTTTCAAAAATACCGAGACTCCCTGAACACACAGCATAATATCTCCAGTGTATACAGGGTCTGCCATTTGGTCTTTTCCCAGTAGGTGTTGGTTTGGGAACCTTCAAATGGTGAGGTCTGTACATTTTTTAACTAAATACTCAAGCCAGTTTATACCAGTGGTGTTCAGTAGCAAACACACGATGGCTAAATAAAAAAGCTTCGTGGAGTCGTCGTGTCGGTTCACAATCTTTAGGGTGAAGGTTGTGTGTCAGGGGCTTTGCTAGCTAAGGACATACAAAAATGAAACATACTAAATAAAGCTTGGCAGCAAAAATTTAAGAACTGTGCAAAATGATCAGTTATACTGTGCCATATCAAGCAAGTAGGCATCCTTGACAGCAAGCTTTCACACTTTTTGAACATTGCCTCACTGGATTTTGCAGTTGGAATATATTTTTACAAATAAAATATAAACAGAACTGTTGAGTCAGTGGTGGGGGACCGAATTGTCAGCTTTGATCTTCACACTTCAGTACCTGTGCTTCTAGCCTATACTTTCGTTCAAGATATAATGTAGTTGCGCTGAAGAAGTGTGACAGAAAACAAGAAATTCCAGTTTTACTGTAGGCCTGAAAGGCATAAACTATCAAGAGAAGCTGAAGGGGCTATTTTTCCAAGGTTACACATGAAAACCCAAATTTAGAAGTGGTCTACATATTGTCGTTGAGTTTGAAGGATATTATGTAGAGGTTGATATAATATAAGCTAGAGGTTTTCAAACAGCTTTACAAGTGCCCCTGATCATTTCATATGTTCAAGTTCAACTTTATCATCACATACACGGTATGTACAGTTAGACCAGCTGCCATTCACGGGGAGGACTTGGAAGTGGTGCACAGCTACAAGTAACTGGGAGCTCACGTGAGCAACAAGCTGGACTGGTTTGACAACACAATGGCACTGTACAGGAAGGATCAGAGTAGACTGCACTTGCTAAGGAGGCTCAGGTCTTTTGATGTGCACAGCAAGCTGCTTGAAATGTTCTATCAGTCCACAGTAGCCAGTGTGGTGTTCTACGCTGCAGTCTCCTGGGGAAGTCACCTGAGCTCAAAAGAAGCACAATCCCTGAACAAACTTGTTAGGAAAGCCTGCACCATCACAGGGCCAACCCTGAACACACTGGAAGCTGTTGTGGAAAAGAGGATAATGGCAAAACTGAAGCCATCATGAAAAATCCCCTCCACTCCCTCCAGGAGGTGCTCTCTTGGAGCACTTTCATTCCATCATGGTGTGCTACGAGGCAACTCTATGGGTCTTTACTGCCCACTGCTACTAGGCATCAATGCTTAATCCTGATGTACTTATTAAGCTTATATTTATTTACTTATTGATTGATTGATTGATTAATTGACAGAATTATCTGTCCTCTGAGTCTGTATCTTTGTTTTTTATGTTTCTGCTACTGTATACATCTGATTTTCCTCATGGGATTAATAACATTTATTTAATCTAATTTACATGTCTGCCGCAGACTAGTGGCAGTAGTATAATGCAAACAAAAAACAATTCAACAACACTGCATGTTAAACAAACAACATATATCTATTAGAAATAAACATGTCAGGATTGGGTTAGTGTTATGGGGGTAGGGTGGGGAGTGGGCAATGAGCACTGTGTTTTATTTTATTGTAATTCCCATCAGAATAGCTTATGTTGACCTTTTGTTTTGTATTTCAATAAAAAAAATCACAAACAAATAAAAGAAACATCTAATATCCTCATGTTAGTATCAGTACTAGCAGCTGCTGAGTAGCCTTATGGCCTGTGCACAAAACTGTCCCCAGTCTACTGGTATTATTTATTTATTTTTAAATAATTTTATTGAAATCATTCATAAAAATCGATCAATTTTTACAAAAAAAATAGGATTGAAAAACAAGTCAACCCCCACCCCTAAGAGAGACAGCATGGCCAATGGGGTAAAACTTAAGGCTTGTAAACATACCTAAATTGATGAGTTTAATAGGCCAGTAGAGATGAATGGAGAAGAAAAAGAAATGCAGAGATAATTGCTTCCTTGTTGCTTTAAGAGCTTATTCTAAAATTTTATTGATTATATCCTGCCAGGTTTTAAAAAATTCTGTACAGATCCTCTAACTGTATATTTGATTTTTTCCAATTTCAAATAGTATAAAACATCGGTTACCCACTGACTTAAAAGAGGAGAGTTAGGATTCTTTCAGTTTAGCAAAATAAGTCTGTGTGCCAAAAGTGTAGTGAATGCAATCACAGTTTGTTTGTCCTTCTTCACTTTAAACCCATCTGGATGAACACCAAACACAGCCGTTAATGGGTTAGGAGGGATTGTGACCCCAAGGCTGTCTGAAAGGCACTTAAAAATTTTGGTCCAAAATGATGTTAATTTGGTGCAGGTCCAAAACATGTGACCCAGTGAGTCTGGGACTTGATTGCAGCGTTCGCAGGTTGGATCTTGCCCTGGAAACATTTTGGACAGTTTTAGGCGAGACAGATGTGCTCGATATATAATCCATCCATTTTCCAACCCGCTGAATCCGAACACAGGGTCACGGGGGTCTGCTGGAGCCAATCCCAGCCAACACAGGGCACAAGGCAGGAAACAATCCCGGGCAGGGTGCCAACCCACCACAGGACACACACAAACACACCCACACACCAAGCACACACTAGGGCCAATTTAGAATCGCCAATCCACCTAACCTGCATGTCTTTGGACTGTGGGAGGAAACTGGAGTGCCCAGAGGAAACCCACGCAGACACGGGGAAAACATGCAAACTCCACGCAGGGAGGACCCGGGAAGCGAACCCAGGTCCCCAGGTCTCCCAACTGCGAGGCAGCAGCGCTACCCACTGCGCCACCGTGCCGCCCATCGATATATAATTTTGAGTTGAATAATTGTATGCTTTGCGCATATGGAGCCGAGTGAAGTCTCTGCATTGCTACTTTCCACTCCCTTTCTGATATATTGATTAAGAGATCTTTTTCCCATTGTCCTCTTGGATCTTTGAAAGGGAGAGACTGTAAAATAATTGTATATATTGCAGAGATGGTATCTAAATCCTTGAAATTGAGCAATATTTTTTCCAGCATGGACAAGGGTGCAAGATGAGGAAAATCGGGCAGGTTCTGTTTACCAAAGTTCTTAATTTGAATATAGTGAAAGAAATGCGTAGCTGGAAAGTTAAATTTGGAATGTAATTGTTCGTAGGATGCAAAGATGTTGTCTATATAAAGATCTCTAAGCAATTTTATCCCAAATTTTTTCCAGATATTAAAAACTGCATATGTTTGTGAGGATTGAAAGAGGTGGTTCTCTTGCAGAGGTGCCACAGATAAAAGCTTCTCCATCTTAAAATGCTTTCTACATTGGTTCCATATTCTGAGTGAGTGAAGCACAATTGTGTTATTAGTATATTGCTGATAACTTACATTTATTGGGGCACAAAGCAGGGAATATAAAGAAGTACTGCAGGATTTTATTTCTATTGCACACCAAGCCTGTGTATGTTCATCTATTTGTGTGCAGGTTTTTATAGCTTGTATGCTTGCTGCCCAGTAATAAAACTGAAAGTTAGGTAGAGCCATGCCACCTTCTGCCTTAGGTCTTTGTAGGATCACTCTTTGGATACATGGATGTTTTGAGTTCCAAATAAATTAGGTTATTGTTGAATCTAATTGCTTAAAAAATTATTTATTGAAGTATATTGGAATGTTTTGAAATAAAAAAGAAGCTTAGGAAGGATATTCATCTTAACAACGTTAATTCTTCCAGCTAGAGTGTGATGGAGGGTAAACCATCTATGTAAGTCTTGTTTAATTTTTTCTATACAGACGGAGAAATTTTGTTGATAAAGAGCTTTATGTTTACTTGTGATATTTACCCCTAGGTATTTAAACTGATCTGCTATGGTAAAAGGTTGGGTGCCCAATCTAATATTATATGCTTGTGAATTCACTGGAAAGAGTATACTTTTATTCAAATTAATTCTGAGACCAGAGATCTTTTGAAATTCTGTAAGTGCTGTTAAGTTTGCAGGCACAGAATTTTGTGGGGCTGATATATACAGTACTATATCATCTGCATATAGAGACATTTTCTGTTCCAGTCCTTCTCTGATAATCCCATTTATCTGATCAGCATTTCGACAGTGAACTGCCAGTGGTTCAATGGCAATTGCAAATAGCAGTGGTGACAAGGGGCATCCAGTCTACTGGTATTAGTGTTAATGGTCCTGTATTGTTTTCCAGAAAGGAGCAGGGAGAAAAGTGATTGTGCAGAATGGCCAAGGTGTTTAATAATCCTGTTTGCCTTTCTAGGGCCATATGTTGTATATGCCTTAAACAGAAGGCAGCTGTGTGCCAATAATATTGTTTCAGACTTTACCACCTTCTTTAGTAGTATATGGTCCTGAGCTGTGCAGGTGATATACCAGGATATTCTACAGCTAGTGAGGATGGAATCCATTGTCACCTGTAGATGTTTTTATGATATTCCTATAATGGCACAATTGTATTGGCTAATCCTTGATGCTTAAAAGATTAGCTCAGTCAGTTATGCTGCTGGAGGAAAGGTTGGGCATAGGACTATGTACTGAACTGTTTGGCCACCACTGCACTAAGTGGCCCACCCATCCATTTTTTCAACTGCTTATCCATTTACAAATTCACCTGAGATTTTTGTGACAATGTCGTACTCACAGCAGGAACTGCACTCTGGACAGAGTGCATGTACGTCACAGGGCACATTTGTACATACTTGCACAATATCAATTTAGAGTCACTAATCAACTTACCCATTTGAACAAACACAGTGCCAACTCAACACCGGCAGTGACCAGACTGGGACATAAATCTCTTCCACCTGCAGGATGTACCCACTGAAGGGAATGGGATGCTGACACTAGCC
Organism: Erpetoichthys calabaricus; assembly: GCF_900747795.2. Classification (NCBI taxonomy): domain Eukaryota; kingdom Metazoa; phylum Chordata; class Cladistia; order Polypteriformes; family Polypteridae; genus Erpetoichthys; species Erpetoichthys calabaricus. The sequence continues at coordinate 277,219,964 of NC_041394.2, read as the reverse complement.
AATGACTTCTTACTGCTTTTAATTCAATTCCTCTGTTTGTCCTTCTGAATTCGTGCTGTGGAATTTAAAGCAAGCCAGAAACATGAAATACAGTTAAGATGTGTGCCTTTCTTCGGCAATTTAGTGCACAGATGCATTTGCTTTCCACCACTTTTGGCCTTGAGTCTTTCAACACTCTTAAATAAAAATGTGCCAAAGTGACTCCCAAAAGAACTATTTACATGAAGGATCCAGAAACAACTGTTATTTATTTAGAACTATGAACTATGATTTGTGAAATGCCATTTTGGTTGATGATTATGCTGCATACAATAACACTGAGTAAGTTGAGTTATTTTTGATTTATTAGTATCCGGTCCCAGTCATAGTATGATGCAAGTAATTTATACATTTTCTCAGTGCCCTGTAGATTTTCTCTGCGACAGCCATAATTATCAAAGGGCATTAACCAATCCTAGACGGGATGCCTGCACTTCAGCCCCTATTAATTGGGTCTGGTGGACTCATTCAGACAAATCTGAATTAAATCAAATCAAATTAAATGCTAATACCCGTGCATATAGACGGGAGTGCAGGAGAGCTGAGTGGAGGTGGAAAAAGGACAGGTTGCAGGTTTCTTTTGAAATATTGAGAGAAAGTTGGTTGTGTTATCAGAAAGTTTTGAAAGCTGCAAGATCCAAACTTTTTTCTGAAGTTATTGGGTCTAACTCCCACAACCCCCGTGTACTTTTTAACACATTGCGTTCTGTACTTAATGTTCATGAACCTGTCTTTCTGGAAGCTTCTAGGGAAACTTGCGATAAATTTCTTTACTTTTTCTTGAAGAAGGTTGTAAGCACTAGGGCCCTCATTTCACCACCTTCTCATGATCCATCCATTTTAATACCCTGTTTGGCTGTGTTTGACCACTTCGAGCCTGTCACTTTGTTCTTTTTAAAGCAGCTGGTTTTCAGTATGAAACCATCTGGCTCCCCCCTTGATGTTGTTCCTCCTCGACTTCTTAAGGAGGTCTTTTCTACCTTGGGTCCTTCTATTCTTACTATTATTAATAGTAGTTTAACCTCTAGTGTGGTGCCTAAACATTTTAAACATGCTGTCGTGCAACCACTGCTGAAAAAAACAGGTCTGGACCACTCTGTTATGTCTAACTTTAGGCCTATTTCCAAGCTACTTTTTTGTCCAAACTCTTGGAAAAAGTCATCTATACTCAACTGAAGTCCTTTCTGGACGAACATGCAATTCTGGAAGTGTTCCAGTCTGGGTTTAAAACTCACCACAGCACTGAGTCCTCTCTGTTAAGGGTTTTTAATGATATTCTTTTGACAGTGGACTCTGGTGACTGTGTACTACTTATGCTTTTGGATTTAACAGCTGCATTTGACACGATAGACCATGAGGTCCTCATCTCTAGGCTGGAGCAGTGGGTGGGCATCACAGGTTTAGCTCTCCAATGGTTTAGGTCCTATCTTTCAGATAGAAGTTTTTGTGTCAGTATTGATGATTTTACTTCCACCTCTGTTGCCCTTCCCTGGGGGGTACCACAGGGCTCCATCCTGGGACCTCTTCTGTTCTCCTTGTACCTGCTGCCACTCTGCGCTATTTTTCGGAAACACGGTATTCCCTTTCATCTTTATGCAGATGACTGTCAGGTGTATTTCCCTCTGAAGCGCCAAGGTCCATGTTCTGTCCAGCCCCTGCTTGATTGCCTTATTGACATAAGGAGTTGGATGGCATTAAATTTTCTAAATTATAATGAGAACAAAATAGAAGTCATGCTATTTAGGCCCAATAGCACCAGTGGGACCCCCTGCATCGACCTTTCCACTGTGGCTCAATTTGAGAAATCCATGATCACAAATTTAGGTGTAAAAATGGATTCCACTTTAAAACTTGATAGCCATGTGAACGCAGTGGTAAAATCTTGCTTTTTCCAGTTGAGGCGGCTGTCAAAAATCAAGCCTGTTTTGTCTAAGTGCAAACTTGAAACAGTGATACATGCTTTTGTAACATCTCGTCTAGATTACTGCAATGCGCTTCTTTTTGGAATTACCAGGCCTCCATGGCTCGCCTACAGCTGGTGCAAAACGCTGCTGCTCGATTTTTAACTGGCACAAGAAAGCATGAGAATGTTACGCCGATTTTGGTTTCCCTCCACTGGCTTCCAATTCGTTTTCGAATCCATTTTAAGATCCTTGTATTTGTTTTTAAATCTTTTAATGGGTGTGCCCCTCTTATTTGTCGGAACTGCTGCACCCTTACGTACCATCTCGCTCTCTCAGGTCCGATGCAAACTCCGAGGTGATCGAGCTTTTTCAGTTGCAGCCCCAAAACTCTGGAACGATTTGCTGTTGCACATTAGGCAGGCTCCTTCGCTAGCTGCCTTTAAATCCTATTTAAAAACACATTTTTACTCTCTGGCTTTTAACCCTGTATAATATGTTGGCTATTTGTATACTTTTTATACTTTCTATTAAGAATCTCTTCAGTTCTTATGTGTTTATGTGTTGTTTTTCTTTGTACAGCACTTTGGTCAGCCTTGAGGTTGTTTTTAAAGTGCTTTATAAATAAATAAATAAATCACAATACACACATTTACTGGGTAGAAAGTTTAAGATGTTTGCTCCCACATAGTTTTATACAGGTTTTTTTTTAAATTCTATTTCAACTTAAGTTGACAGTTGACAGGATATGCCGGTGTAGCTATTTTAGTGCTGGACTCCAAACCTTCTACGCCTTTCTTAATTAAGCAGTTTGTTGGACATGATGCCCAAACAAAAAAATATATAAGTTTATCACCATATAAATTAATTTATTCAATGCTAAGTGCTAAGGACAGGATTACAGGCAGACGAGTTACGCTATGAATGATTGATAATTCTGGGAAAATGTTTTAGTTAAACAGAACGCGTTTGATTTGATACCATTGTTCAAGAATCACTGCGTTCCACTTCGAGGGCCACAGCGGTGCCGACATACGTGAGTTTGTTTGTGGTCCTACACTACAGAGGGCGCTGCAAAATATCTTTTCTCAAAATTCACCTCCCGCATCTTCTACAGCAGCATCCAGGACAATGAAAGAACCGACTTACTGATTTGTGATGGACCTGTACGAAAGCGGCCATGCCCGAACCTACGCGAAATCGGAGAAAAGTGTTTCTGCTGCCAGTCGCATGCCCTGGGCTCGCTTCTCCTGCTGGGTGGAGTGCGTCTGTGTCGTCACTTTCGATTTGGAGCTCGGCCAGGCCATCGAGGTAATAAGCCATCTCCGGGTTTGAGTAGGGAGAAGAGAGGGTGGGGGGCGTGGCAGGTAACGGCGAGGCAGCACGCGAGACCGATGATGAGCTCGCAGGCCTAATTGTGATATTACAAAAATTCATTTATGTCATATTGCACATTACTGTAATACTAAGAAATGCTACTAAATATTAGCGTATGTATAGTCAATATCTTACGGCAGATACCATTCTTGGATGGTGGGGTTTTGTTCAGTTCACTTTCCCAAGCAGTGTTGTACGAACGTTTAATTTAATCTTGCCTGAACTGCTTATCGAGAAGTTAAGAACAATGCCAACTTTTGCATAACTCTACTGTCAGTATAATCAAATTAATTTTTACGTAAAGGAATTCATTTGGCAGGGAAGAGAACGGAAGTTTGTTCCCAAAGGGAGCTGTCCGTTTCAGCACCCTGAGTCGCCTTTAAAATTGAAAGGCGGTGTGTTTGCAGTTACAGCTTTGGGATATAGAAATCACCTTTTTCAATTGTAGCTACTAGGAACGTGCTGTGAACGAGCTATTTTCAGGAGTGCTTGCAGAGCGGTTGTGTTTTGACAAACATATATATATATATAAATCTAAATAGCAAATTAGTTTAATTTGCGATTGATGCCTTTCTAAGTAAAGTAGCAGAGTAACTAAAATGACTGTAGATGAGCCTGAACAAATATAGATATGGATAAAAATGTACATGAAGTTTGATATAAAAATCGTAAATGTAAAATTTACAGATTAGAAGTGAAATGTTTTCAGCAATGCTGGAATTATACAGAGCTTATACTTGTCCAAAGGCACACAGTTTACAGAAGTAATTTAAAAAGGCTAAAGGTTTATTGGGCTCCATAGCATGCTGTATGAAATATAAGTCATAAAGAAGACCCACTTCAGCTGTATAACACAGTTTTGAAGTCACATCTGCTTGCTGTTTTGGACTGCGTACTACATAAAGTACAGCAGCCCTGAAAACCCAAAGGCAAGTTCCCAAGCCTATTCCATAAGGTTTGCAGTGTATTTGAAAAGATTTGTGAAGTTCAATATTTTCAGTTTTAAGAAAACAAAGATTAAGAGTAAACATGAAGGAAGGTTTTAGAATTATAAATGGAATTAGTAGGTGGATTCTAGAAATTACGTTTAAATTAGTTTTACAAGATGATCATGGAGGCCGCAGATGGAAAATGGTTAATGTCTTAGAAATGTTAGGAAGTATTTTTATTGCATTAGTAGAACCATGAAAGAACTTGCTAAGTAGTTACCTGTTAGTATACAGAAGTTGAAGGGACTTTCAAATTTCTGCTTTGGAAATTTTTTTCAATAGAAATTTGTGAGATGTCCTAAGTTGAATGTCCTGTTCTCACAAACGGTTTAGGTTTATATTCATGTTACTTATAGACTAACCTTTTTGTTTCACTATTGCTTTCACGATTTTAAACTTACCCAGACATACAGTAATGTGGTCTACCAAGTACTTTCTTTTCAGTTAGTTTTTGCCTTAAATATACAACAATATCTGGAGGTGGCAGAGTTAAAAATGCTAAGATTTACATTGGGTGTGATGAGGATGGACAGGATTAGGAACAAGTACATTAGCGAGTCAGCTCAAGTTGGAAGGTTGGGAGACAAAGCCTGAGAGGCGAGATTGTGTTGGTTTGGAGATGTGCAGAGGAGAGATGTTGGGTATATTGGGAAAAAGATGTTTAAGACAGAGCTGCCAGGCAAGAGGAAATGATGAAGGCCTAAGAGGAGGTTTATGGATGTGATGAGAGAGGACATGCAGGTGATGGGTGTAACACAGCAAGATGCAACTCTGGGAGCATGCACTGATAACAGTGAGTTGCCGCTCCTACCACACAATAAACCACTTGAGGATCTAAAATTAGGACCTGATCGCAGCCGTGCAACGGGTGGCACTTCAGCACCACACTAGTTCAAATTGAATGGAACAGTGTGAGGTTTTTTACAGTGGATGGAGTGCCAATCCTACCCTCAACCCCTGAGTTTTCCTTGCAAGTTGGAAGACCTGCTTGCAGGGCTGGATGCAGATGCAGAGGACAGGAAAATATGGAAAAAAAATTATCCACTGTGGCGATGCCTAATGGGAGCAGCCGAAAGAAGAAGAAGATGTAATCTAATACTCACCAAGGCATTAAACTAGATACAATTAATCTTAAGTACCAAACAACATGTAACAGACTTTTCTTTGTCATTATTTAGTCAACAAAAAATATGCCAGCATACAAATGCCATATGTGGAAAAACCTAAGTACCACCCATGAATCAGTAGCTTGCAGATCTATTTTTAATTAGCATCCCACATAAGCACACTGCTTCATACAACTCTGTGTCAGTTTTTTGATGTTTTATGCCATTTTGTTATGATCTGGAACAAGAACCTTAGTGAAAGGGGTTATGTGGCCTCCTGAAGACTCCATAAGCCAGGCAGGCCTAGAATAGGCTTCACCCCCAAATAGCTGAATACCATACCCTACTGGCCTGCTTCAACCTAAAAGGAGTTTCAGCTTCAAAATATGCTCTGAAAGTGTTCCAAAATCTAAACGTGCCCTTCAAGAGAAAGGGAAGTCCTAAAACCTATGGTTTGAGAAATCATCCATGAAATAATCTTTATAAATACCCAACTAAGCAAAAGGAGTTGCCTAAAAGGCAATCATATGACAAAGTCCCAAAAACACAATCCATAGGACAAATCCCAAATCCAGAGCAGCAAAGGTTGAAAGCCAGCAATTCAAATCAAAGAAAACAGAATACTTAACAATAACACCAGTAAATTTTAACACACCACACACAGAACACAAAGGGCATAAGAGAACACTATTTTACAGAAAGAAACACAGTACTTATAAATTAAATAATTATTGAAGACATAATCAAAGAAAACATCATTTTACATAGATGAAGAAAAGGCACATCAGTATAATGAACATAATTATTAAAATAAAAAGATATAACATTTAATAAAACAACAAAACCTTTAAGCAAACAAAGAAGAAACTTGAATCAGGGCTACCACCCTGGCTAAATCATTCCACATTTTTTTACGCACATTTCAGTCAGGGTGCCACCACAGCATATAAAGGTAGAGTTGAGATTTTTCTTGGCCATACTAAAACATTAATTCTCTTCTTTTTTGGCTGCTAAGTTGTACATTTACTTTTATGCTTAGGGTGATTACCCTGTTGTATGGATCCATTTCAGCCAAGTGTTAGGTGTTAGACAGAAACTCACATTTTACTCTAGAATATTGTGACATAAAGAGATGTCCATTGTGAACTAAATGAAAGCCTCCAGATCCAGTGGTTGCTAAACAACCCCAAATGACCATCCTCACGCAAATTCTTTATGACTGCACTCAGATTCTCGTGCTTACACTATATGCTGTAGAGTTTTGGAAGAACGGGTCTTTGTGTATAACAAACCAAATAACCAAACAAATCATCTTGTCTGTATAGATGACAATTTTCTGGAAGCATTATTCTTTCAATTGCAACTTTGTCAATAAATTCTTCAGTGTGATCTTTGGAGAGAAGGGCCATTTCACTGACGATCGTTCCACAAAATTACACGTGTTCAGTCTTTTTCAGCTGTAGAATTATGAAAATAAATTTACCATTTACAAAAAGCCTGCATATTCATGGATGTATATGTTGCGTTCAATGCTGTTTCACTCATATTCTGATTTTGGGTAATTTTATGTCAAGATTGACGTGTGTTCTGAATGTCGTGCATTTGTAAATGAGCTTCCTCCTTGCTGTAAAATGAAAAGGAAACAAAAAAATTGCACAGTATTTGAAATGATCGTATGACCTTTCCAAAACCGAAGAGCAGCAATGATTGCTTCTCTGAGGTCACTGCAGAGGTTGAGATGCATCAGACTAAACCATCAGAGGTTCAATTTTTATCAAGTGGTGGTTGCATTTCCTGCTTATTGACTTACCACTTGTACTTGATTAGCAGAACCAGACTCTACACATGAAGTAAGAAGGTAATTAGACAGAAAGGGTGCTTCTGCTTTTTCTGAGTTTCTGTATTTTGGGTTATACTTTGTTAAGTGAATAATGATAACATAAAATATGGTATTGTTATATGTTTATTCAGTTTGATTACCATCTAAGGTTAGAATGATCTAATTTTAGTACTTGGTGAGGACTACATGATTATTAGTTATGTTGTGAAATGTTGTGAGTTTAAGGAGGTCACACTTGCCTTTTCACGTGACTGCAAGTTTGTTTTAAATGAGATGCTGTCAGTATACTTTGGGTTAGCTTTATTTGTCTGTAGCCATCCACAAACCCATCAGTCATTTTTGTTTCTGATGCATCAGCCGAAACTTCATGTTGGGTTGCTTGTTAGAGCACTATAAACGTGGCATTGATTGTTCAGTTTGCCTGTTGTTTTGTTATGACATTTAATCTACTGCAAACCATTTTTCGTAAGAGATTATCTTATGCTCTGAATAATTTAGTTATCGATTCGCTAGTTTCAGATTCTCTTTCAAGTACTAGTTAAATATTTGGAAACTCCTTTATCAAGACAGAGGATTCAAATTTGTATTCATTTTCCATTAAACATGAACGTTCTTAGCACAGTAAATCAGTCATTTGTTATCCCATTTAGTCCGAAGCAGGGTCACGGGGGTCTGCTGGGGCCTATCCTAGCTAGCACAGGGTGCATAGTACAGTAAATTTTTATGTTACAATTAAGTAAATTCAAACACATCCCTATACATAAGCATGCACATTTCCCGACTGTTGGATGGAGGAAAAGAATGACAGACAAAACTAAGAAGTGTCCTTTTAAAAAAGGGAGTAGATAAGGTTGTTATGAGGACTGTTTCTGTTGTGCAACACTGACACCATGACTCAACTAACTGTGGTATATGAGGCACATCTGTATACAACACATTGAAATACATTATTTGAAGAGTGAATATTTTTTGTTGTATAAACTTTAGTGATTTGCAGTCATTCAACACACATATCTAGGAGAGAAAACAATAGTGATAACTGAAGGTTTTGACAAAATAAATCAAATTTTACTACAGTATCTGATGTATTTTTTCATTTTCACCATTGATGTAAGAACTGCTGGTATTTATGTTCCACTTTTCAAGGAGGTTGTTAGTTGACACTAAATAGGTTGGCTGCATGTGTTTACACCCGGTTTAGATATCTATAATTTTCAGAATGCAGACGTTTTATAGGTTTCGGATACAAGCCTTTGGATGAGAGAAGTTTTAGTAGCAATGGTTTTTAAGAGAAAGTGCCCAGCTTCTTAGTATCTTTTCATTTGTTGTGATCTGTAGCGAGAGTATGGAGCATGTCGAGGAGACCCTGGAGAGGTGGAGATATGCTCTGGAGAGGAGAGGAATGAAGGTCAGTAGGAACAGGACAGAATATATGTGTGTAAATGAGAGGGAGGTCAGTGGAATGGTGAGGATGCAGGGAGTAGAGTTGGCGAAGGTGGATGAGTTTAAATATTTGGGATCAACAGTACAGAGTAATGGAGATTGTGGAACAGAGGTGAAAAATAGAGTGCAGACAGGGTGGAATGGGTGGAGAAGAGTGTCTGGAATAATTTGTGACAGACGGGTATCAGCAAGAGTGAAAGGGAAGGTCTACAGGACGGTAGTGAGACCAGCTGTGTTATCTGAGTTGGAGACGGTGGCACTGACCAAAAAGCAGGAGACAGAGCTGGAGGTAGCAGAGTTAAAGATGCTAAGATTTGCACTGGGTGTGACGAGGATGGATAGGATTAGAAATGAGTACATTAGAGGGTCAGCTCAAGTTGGGAGACAAAGTCAGAGAGGTGAGATTGCATTGGTTTGGACATGTGCAAAGGAGAGATGCTGGGTATATTGGGAGAAGGGTACTAAGGATAGAGCTGCCAGAGAAGAGGAAGGCCTGAGAGAAGGTTTATGGATGTGGTGAGAGAGGACATGCAGGTGATGTGTGTAACAGAACAAGATGCAGAGGACAGAAAGATATGGAAGAAGATGATCTGCTGTGGCAACCCCTAACGGGAGCAGCCGAAAGAAGAAGAAGGTAACATTCAAAAAATAGCAACAGTCTGTAGCAAGCAACACGTTTCTAGACTTTTCTGTTAATAATTGTATGAGCAATTTTATATACAAAACAAATTATATACCACTTGCCCTTTAAGCAGATATGCATCTTTTTTGGATAGTGTGTAGCAGTGTTTCCTTAGACCAAATGATAATATGAAAAATTATATTTTGTCCAAACCTGTGCAGTTTATAACATAGTTAATAAACTATATTTATGTATGATTATCCACACATGCATTAATATTAAATTAGAAGGGTCAGTTTTAACTTTGGGTATTGTTTTTTTCTGTTAGCCACCTTACCTTTTTTCAAATACGGTACATATTACTAAGGTGTATTCTGTGTGATGTGTATGTTAGGGGCAGCCCAGGTTAGCAAATTTTATATCTCTTGTCTTGGACATTGTGACTGTGTATTTTCCAATGCAGGGTTTATAAGGAAGGGAGCCTGTCCTTACATCATTGAACACAAAACAAGAGTCAACATTTGGCTAGACTCTAGTCTATCACAGGGCACAAATCAATTTAGGTTGCCCAGTGAACGTAACCTGCATGTTTTTCTGATGTGGGAGAAAACTCATGTGAACATATCAAGAAAATATCAATGCCACAAAGACATTTGAACCCAGCACTATAAAACCGTGGTGCAGTACTGCTCATCACTGCGCCACTCTCCTGCATAAATGGCAGTAAGGCTATCATTATATTATGTGGTGTCTCCCACAAGATGATTTACAAAGCTCAGTATAGTATAGTCAGGAATGGAAAGAAGTTCACCTTGAAGAGAAACACGAGGTTAGATTAGCCCCAGTATGTTTTATGGATAATTTTAAATGTAAATAAATTGATAACTTTTTAAATGTGAAGAAAACTGTTTGTAGAATGCAAGAGTCAGTAACACCAAACATAAGAATATAAAGCAACTCTTAGCTGGATTAAATACATTTGAAAAAGTTTTGTTATGTCAATGAAGGAGGACAACTTTTTTTGTTAGCTTACACATTGGTCAGTCAATAGTAGTACAGGTCGTGGACTATAAAACAAGTTCAGGCAGTGCAAACTGATTTTGTGACAAAGTTGTTTATTTTGCTCATGCTCCAGCTCTTGAAACCAAAAATAACATTTTGTAATCCACATAATCCAGTTTTTATTCAGAATTTAAGGGCCCATTAGGCACAAGGCAGGAAGCAGCCCCCCAGGCTGGATGCCAGTCCATTGCCAGACCCAATTATGCACACTTCAATGGGTCAAATTTACAATTGCCAGTTTAACCTTGACATGCTTAATTCTGAGGGAAGGGAGTATTTGCGGAAAAACCATGCAGATACAGAAAGAACTTACAAATGCCATGCAGAAATCATCCAGGCACTGGATTCAGACCCATTCCACTGTATCCAAAAGCTGCTTTACTGCTATACTCTAGAAATCTCATATAATATTTTCTTTAACAATAAAGGGGCTTCAGATTATCTTCATTATGCAAAGCATAATACAGTATCATGCTTTCTTTGTATAAAGAACTGAACCTTAGCACACAAGGTAGCCAGTTCATTTTATCTATGGTGCATTGGGCTTAAAAATATGTGAATAACTGAAATTAACACTCAAGATTTGAGAGCACATACAGTTGATAAAGTAGGTTCTACATACACTCAAGATACTTATTTGATGCAACTGCAAATAAAGATGGGTTTGTTGCTGAACATTTTCTACGTTTCTAGATGCGCTTACAATCTAAATGTTCTTTGGTGTATATTAGAGCACTGTGGGAAATGGAAAGAAGTAGATCCACCAGTCTAGGTGACATTAGTACTAGAGGTTTTTTATTTTTTGTGCAATCTGCATTACAAGGAAGAATGAGAATTTTGAAAATGCAAGGTTGTAGTAGCAAATTTAAACGGTTCAAGTAAGTCTGGAACTAAATGTTTGTGTGCCATTGACTAATTAGTATCTTAATTTATTCATTGCTTTAAAAAAACTCTATACATTTGCCAACATAGGAGGCACTGTTTAAAGATTTGCTCTTTGTAGCAATATTTAGCCAAATAAACTTGCACAAATCATGTTGCATTTATATTTAAAGGGGAAATACATTTAAATTAACAGTTCAGTTTTTCTTTTGTATGCCATCTATTATAAGCAAACAAACTTTATTTTGTATGTCACCTTTCTGTGGTAAACATCATCTTTAAGTACTTTACATGAACAGAAACAATTTTTTTAAATATGTGTTAATATATGTAAATATGTGCGTTTTAAAACGTCTTCCAAAGCTCTTTACAAGTACAGAAACGCTGTACAATTCTTTATATGGATTTTTTAAAAGTTGGACCACAGATAAATTGAATGACTTGCTTAGTGGCACATGGAGGGTCAAAGCTGGGAATTAAACTTTCAGCCTGGCAGTGTAAAGTCCTGTGCCTTAGCTGCTATGTCAAACTGTTTATTGTGTAATTGTGTGATGTTTCTGATATACATTAGAATACTTTTAACACTAGATTAACTTTAAAGGATTTTTTTTTAAAAATGTCTCATTTTTTCATTGAAAAAGAAAAAGTCTAACATGTATGTTATGTTAATTTATTTTAGCTTGTATATCCTCATGACACTAAACTCACAGAGAAAGAGGTAAGTATTACTTTTTTAGTTTGCTAAATTGTGAGGATTGTTAATAATTCATGAGCAAATATACTGTATCTTCATAGCTTCTAATAGCATAATTAAACATGTTATGTCTTTGAACAAAAATGAAAATTTTCAATGTTTTATTCATCAATGATCAGAATATACTACAGCAATTTGAATAACTGTTAGAAAACAAGTACCTTTTGTTATTGGAAATATTTTCAAAATTCATTGAACAAAGATAATTTATACACAACATCAAGACTTTGGCTTAAATACAGTAGGGCAACAGATGAAGAGAGAGCTTGATCTCCTTAAACGTTTGGTTCTATACATGATAGAATTTCACTGTACTCTGTGCGCGTGACTATACTACTCCTACTACTAATACCAGGACTGTGGAAATCATGCAGTGTCTCTTTTTTACCTTTCAGAAAACAAATATTTGCTACCTTTCCTTTCCTGATTCCTATTCAGGTAAGGATACTTGAACCAAATCTGTGGGAATGTGAGATACTATTGTTTTTTTTGAGGTTACTTGTGTGATTCAGCCTCTTCTTTAAGGGATAAAAACTGGGGTAACTGGAGGCAATTTACTTACATGCAGAAGACACACCAACTCCACACAGAATGTTACTAGGCTAGAATTCAAACCCATTTCCCAGGATCCCTGAAGTAATAATATTAATGTTTACATCACTTTGCTGTACCATTTTAATGGGTCATGGGATTGAATAGTATAATACACAAATGTATAATAAAAGTACAACTGTCATCATATAAAGTTCATAATTGGAGTCGGATGATATAGAAACACAGGGTACAGATCAGAGCCACAAAAGCTGACAGCAAGCTAATTCATCGTGGTATCAACCAGTGTATCAAAAGCAATGTTTTTATTACAGTTTGGTTTTCTTCTTTCTTTATTTTATCAGTGGGACATGAATACTTAAGGAGAAAACATTTTCCAATTGATTGTGCCCCATATATGTAGATGTATCCTTATTTTACCTTCCAAACTTTGGCTGTGCCAGCATTAACAATTTATTTGTCATCTGTTTGCATACCATGTATTTTGCATAGAAGTATTCAGACGCTTGAATATTTTTTAATCTGGAAGGTTACGGTGTTTATAGTCACCATACATCAACTTAGCCTAATATTTGAGTTTTTGCTGCTTATGTCCAAATGATTCAGCTCCCATTAGTTTAGCTGTTGCTATTCATTATTTGTTTGTTTATGTTTTGCAAAATTCAATAAAGACTGTGTAACTTTTGGAAAGAAATTTATTATTGTATATTTTTAAAACATGCTGTCTATTAAATACCTGAAATGTGATGTTTTCATCTATATTACTGCTTATTTGTCATGTGTCAATTTCAAGTAACTAGACATAAGAAAGGACAGTGGATAGCACTGCTGCTGCACAGATTAAATGTCCTTGATTCGAATCTTGTGCCTAGTTTTTTTGTAGACAGTTTGCATGTTTTCCCCAAGTGTGGTTCAGTTTTCTTCTGGAAACCTAACTTGTATGAAATTTTAAATTGACCCTCTGTGAGTGTGAAAGTGTGTGTGAGTAGGCCCTAAAAATAACTGGTGCTCTGGATTGTTTTCAAGGTCTTGTGCTCAGTGCTGCTGTGATAGACTGTGGATCCCAATAATCCTGAAATGGATTAAGCAGATTTTTTAGTATGTACAGTATGTAGCTGCAATAAGTTCAAATTTTAAACATAAATTTATACTTAATATGACATCATGGCTTTCCCTCAGATTTGCTTTCAACTGACTAGGTGTCATTGCCACGCTTAATTACATGAATCTTCAAATTATACTTTATGTTTATAATAAATGTTTTGTATAAACAATTTTCAAAGAACTGTAATTGAAACAGGGCGGCACGGTGGCGCAGTGGGTAGCGCTGCTGCCTCACAGTAAGGAGACCTGGGTTCGCTTCCCGGGTCCTCCCTGCGTGGAGTTTGCATGTTCTCCCTGTGTCTGCGTGGGTTTCCTCCGGGCGCTCCGGTTTCCTCCCACAGTCCAAAGACATGCAGGTTAGGTGGGCTGACGATTCTAAATTGGCCCTAGTGTGTGCTTGGTGTGTGGGTGTGTTTGTGTGTGTCCTGCGGTGGGTTGGCACCCTGCCCAGGATTGGTTCCTGCCTTGTGCCCTGTGTTGGCTGGGATTGGCTCCAGCAGTCCCCCATGACCCTGTGTTCGGATTCAGCGGGTTGGAAAATGGATGGATGGATAGGTTGTAGGCTATGCAAGTAAGTAGCTTTTTTTAATATTGTCTTTTTATCGTTAAAAGGTTGCCTTGGAGATACTCAGTTCAGTTTCCGGGTTCGGCAGTCTGTAGGACAGAAATCCTCATGGTTTGTTGAAGAAGATATCTATAGCAGAGAAGCACCGGTTACACTCCAGGTAACTCAAATGATGAAAAATGTGTCCTTATGTTATAGTTTAACTAATGTTCAGCTATAAACCTTTGCCTGATGGAAAATACTGAAGAGCATCCTGTAATAGTTTCCAATATTAAGGCAGAAATCCACATTTTCCCATATCCATAACATATCATGTGGTATCCAGACTGTTCTCCTAATGGCAGTTAAGTAAAAACAAGCAAAACATTTTATGACATGTACACATTTATGTCAGTATCTTGTGTCACTACAGATGCCCCAGGGAAATGTGAAACTGTTAATCAGCAACTCATAAAATGTTTCAACCTCATTGCATTTAAATTTTTGTGTTCAGTTCATGCTTTTCTCAGCCAAAGAATTAAAATGCAGTATTAAATGAAAAAATAATTCATTTAGAATGTTTATAATTTGATTTGCCAGAAAGGTACAAAGAATATGGCAGCATAAACAGGAGTAAATCAGTAAGTAAGGACGTTGGACAGATTGTGCTATTTTTTTATAGCTGACACACTGTAAAACCACAGTATGTACAGTGATCCTGCATGCTTTTGAAATTTTGCTATTTTTAAGCTTGTGATTATATCAGTTTCACTTAGGATTGTTTCACAGTCTAGCAAGACAGCAGTAGCTATTCTAATTTGCAATAAGGGGAGACAGTTCTGAGAGTTTCTTTTGATTAGCTACCCATTCATCGGTATTTAGTAACATTATGGTTGTTGGTCAGTGCACATAATGGTGCAACACACATCCCATATTAATGCATGCAAATGTTGGCTTAGTTGGTGGAACATTAAAGGAAAAGTTCACAGTCCTTTAGACCAGTGGTCCCCAACCTTTTAGACAGCAAGGACCACTTTATTAGATGCAAATTTTTCCATGGACCGGTCGGGGGGGGGGAGTGGGGGGGCAGTTTTATACACAATTTACATAACATTTCTATTATTATTAAGTTATTAAGCAGTCCGCATACGTTGGCAACCTGAGATTTTTCTTCTTTTTTTTGCATATAACAAAGACATATGCTTTGCATTTGCCATTCCAACAGATTGCACATCACAAACATTAACACTGTTATCGTTTTTTTCGTGTCTGCCGTTTCTATAGGAGGGTGACAATGAGTTAAATTCCAATGGATGTTTTTCAAATGTTGACAAGCAATAAGCAAAAGGTATCACTGAAAACCACAGAAAACAAAAACATCAAAAAAAAGACAGTACGAGGAAAGTTCGAAGAAAGAATTTTTTTTACAATGTTTCTGTTTGGGGATCGTTGTGCAAACGTGCACATCTGAGCTGCGACCACAGATCTAACTGCTCTGTGGATGATTCGTTCAGGCATTTCAAGGTCACTTCGTTGTAATGAAAGCATCTGCTGAATGTACTTCGTAGTAACGCGATTTCTATAGACTCGTGTCATATGGGGAAACTGTCACGACCATAAAAATACTTTGTTGTAATACTCTCTCACCTCGGTCTCTCTCCTCTCTCTGTGCCGCTGCAAAGCCCCGCCCACCAAGCATTTTGAAAAGTCTGAGTGAGTCTCCGTTGCCGGCAGTTCTCTCGCGGCCCGGCTGTCAGACGGCTGCGGCCCGGTAGTGGGTCGCGGACCGGTGGTTGAGGACCCCTGCTTTAGACCATTGATATGAGTTAGTTTAATGATAATTATCCGGTGTATTCCCACCCCTAACAATTTATTTCCTCATCTTTCCAGATTCTTTTTTGTTTTTCTCAATGAGCCACAATCTTCCCAAATCATCCCCCTCTACTTCTTTGGCTTCACTCCTTTTCTAAACACTGAGCCTTTCGGGAGCTTATTATTAGTTGGGGCAGCTTGTGGTCCGCCAGTTTCAGTAGTTATGCTTTTGAGTTCTGGACTCATTTAACAGAGGGAAGCTCTGACTTTGGACGGGCCAATGACAGTATCCAGACTCGGTATGCAATTTTGCCAGAAATACTCCACTTAATCTGTGGCTGTCCATTGTGAGTTTAATATCTTGTTTTGAACATAATTTATTTAGTCATCTTTTACATTGCTTCACTTTGTTGCTTTTCACACTGATGGAAGGTTGCTGATGGCAAAAATCACAGAAGTGTACAATTTAAGCCAGCAGGAGGTATAAATTGAAGGTCTTTATTATATGTACAAGGGGGAGTCAAGCTAAAGTTAGAAAATGGAATGAACCTTAACACAACTGATAATGTAATTTCTCAATATAGTCTCCACCCTGTTCAATGGACTTGCGCCACCTGCCTGGAAGTGCCTAGATTCCAGCAGAACAAAAGGTTTTGTCTTACAACCACCCATGCACGTCATCATTTGTCCACCCAGATGTTTTTTAGCGGTGCAAAAAAGGTGGAAATCACACTGTGCTAAATCTGGTGAATAAGGGGAATACCTTCAGTCTCTCCAGGCAAGCCTTGGTGTTCTTAGCAGTGTGTGGGTGGGCACCGTCTTGCAGTAAAAGGACTCCTTGAGACAGCAGTCCCTGATGCTTGGATCGAAAAACAGGCTTCACATTGGTCTCCAGTAAGTCACAGTAACTTGCACTAGTGACTGTAGTACCCCTCGACATGCAGTGTTCAACAATAACTCGGGTGCACAAGTTAGAAGACAAAACCTTTTATTCTGCTGGAATCCAGGCACTTCCAGTGCATCGAGAAGGGTGGAGACTATATTGAGAAATGACATTATCAGCTTTGTTAAGGTTCATTCCATTTGCTAATAAATCCCATTTTCTAACTTTAGCTTGATTCCCCCTTGTATAAGTTAGCATGAAACTGTAATTACCAGGTTCAGCCCCTGTGCTAAGATGTAAGTGTTCATTAAGAGTAAAAGCAAAATGTTTAATTATCACCACCATGATTTTAGGTGGCAGTGTCTTCTGTAACTATAGCCATGGCACTACTAACCATAAACATAATTTACATAATGAAATAATGTGCAAAAAACAAAGGCAGGTATGCAGGAGATCTGCAGAGCTTTGAAAAATTTTGAGCCTGACATAACCCCAAATTTTTCAGAAATGAAAGAGGGAATATTTGGATTAGATTGGCTACCCCTCCCCCATGGTTCTTTCTTTGCTTTCAACATTCTTGGGCATACATACAGTTACAGTCCATTCTTTTCATGTCACACATCAATGTGTTAAGTCTTACTACTTTCACAGGAGTGTAACTGTTGCTTTTAAAAACAGATCAGCTTGTTACAGCCTTCACAGATATCCTTTCCAAGTTTGCATCCGGCTTTACTGTGTCTCAGTGAAACTCAGTATGTCTGTCTTATCATTTTCATGTCACCCTTTTAAAATGTTACATTTTGACTACTGTCTATGCCAATACAACCATACAGTATATCATTTCTCAAACAACTTGCAAAAACCTTTCTCTACTTGGAAGGCTTATTTAAGGAGTTATGGTTAATTTTGAAAGCAGGTTTCTCAAAAAGACTTTTGGTTTGCAAAATTTACTGTTGCTTTCTTTGGTTTACAGCATATTCTGTATGTCTTTTTCTTAAAATATTCACAGAGAGATCCAGGGCATTATTATGGCTATGTTTACTTCAGACAAGTAAAAGATACCACTGTGAAAAGAGGATATTTTCAAAAGGTATGTAAGAGAAAAGTAATTGATCAGTAGATGGATGTACTGTACAACTTTCATGCCATTCTTATATATTCAGAAATTCATATTTTTGTTAATAAGCAAAAAATAATGTATTACCATACTGATTGCATCTTCTGTCTGTTCACTGTAACACTTTACCAGGATCAGTGCTTGTTTTTTTATTCATTGTTTGTACAAGAAGATATATTCACAAAGAAGCCCACTGAATGTTAAAATCCCATTTTACATACCTTTGCTTTCTTTCCCCGTGACTGCAACATTTCTCATTAATTGAAGAGGGGGCATGTAGTTTCTAAATAATTTCAGAAGTTCAGAATTAGTCATATTTTCTTCTTTTTAAATTTTTCATTTCAATTTCTAAAAAAAATGTAAATGCATGACTTCCAGTGTGGGTGAACTATCTGCAAATGTCAAACTTATTTTGTTTCCACGTTGGTGATCAGCTTATTTTTTCCCGTCTTGAACACTTATATTAAAAGAAGGACACTGTTCCCTTGTTCACATTGTCATTATGTATGAAAGAAAGCTGGTAAGTAAATTAGATACATTGACTGAAAAGTATGTTTGTTTCCTATAGTTTTAAAAGAGACAGACAGTTTACCAAAGTCCATATTGACATTTGGTAGAACAGTATATTGATGTGATTTTTTTTTTAAATAATGATAATTTTGTGAAAAAATACAAATTCTTAAAATCGCAAGCAACCAATATAATATCACTTTGAGTATTAATACAAACCTTTTTAAACATTCTAATGCATCCCTATGTCAAAAATATTACTGTTCCCTTAATTAAATAATTTTATTATCTCTGAATTATTCAAGCTATTTTTTATTTCCATATATTTATGAGTATATTCTGAAACTACTGAATGTTTCAGAGAAATAATTAAAATAAATGTATTCTTATTATGTGGACTTCAATGTGGGAACCCCATATAGTACTGTGTACAATAATTAAAAATACAGTATTGTATGAATAAATGATGTGAAAAAAACATAGTGTTGAAATATAAGTAGAGAAACACCATGCATCAAATGGAAAGAAATATGCATATAGTCCTGTGAAAAAGAAAGTGCATCCACTTTCAATTCCATAGTTCTGTATATCTGGATATAACCAAAATGGTATGTTGGCTTATTTTTAGTTGAGTAAAATGTGTTATGTGTTCTTTGTAATGTGAGGTTACAGTCATGTAATTGTTGGACATAGTGAAGACCTGAAAATTCTTCATGATGTCCTGACATGTAAAATTACTGAGCTTAAAGCATGTAATTACTTTTTAACATGATTCAATAAACTGGATATTTTTAAGCCCTGATTTAATTTATTCTGCATTCTGAAATTCCTAAGACTGCAGTACCTATCAGAGCACTGTGTATAATTTAACATATTAAAAAAGTCTTGAATATACATTTTTACTAATATGAGTCGAATACTCCTATACAGGGATTGAGATTTTTGAGTCTGCAGTTATGTCAGTTCTTATAGATAATTCTTTTTAATGTCGTAATTTTTTCCTGTTAGTTATAAAGCATGATGCTTTTGTAGTAATGTTATTTTTTAGCCTGTTTATGTTTGTAACATAACAATCTCTAACCTGCTTAGTCTAAATTGGAGTCGTGGGCTTCACGTCCATTACAATTCATCATTTTCATATTTCTTATAGTTGTCCCTTTATTAAGTATTTTCTTTTTTTTTTTAGTCTCTTGTTGTGATTTCAAGACTACCATATGTGAATCTTTTCCAGTCCTTATTGCAGCTTATTGCACCAGAGTACTTTGAAAAACTAGACCCTTGCCTGGAAGCAGGTTTGTATTAAATTTATATTGCATCCCTGTTTACTTTTATAGAAATTCTGAAGTCGATCTAATTTATTAGGCCTACTGTACTGTACAGGCATTAGCAAATCATCAAATAAAAATGATAGTATTTGAAATCTGACATTTTAAATATGTTTGTGTTATTATATAACAAATCATGTATAAAATATCAGGTAATGTCAACTGTATGAGTCTCTTTTACTGTTTTATAAAGGATACTGAATCATGTTTCGTTGAAAATTTAACATAGCCTGTGCAAGGTTTCATTTGAATGGAGTGATTCGTGTTTGAGTATTATATCTACAGACTAACATCCTAACAGAAAAGGCAGAAAAATACACACAGAGACATCATTGTGGAAGGGGTCAAGTAAATCATGTTTAAAAATGACTAAAAGGTGTAAATCCTTTGAAAACCTGAATTTTAAATTTTGGCCCTGTATATGAAAAATTCTATATATGAAAAATAACTAGGGAATGTAATAAGAATGAAATGTCCAGAAGAACAAAAATGCAAAGAATAGAACAGCACAAAATGGTCAGAAAGCACAAGTCAAAGTTTTTCCATGTTACAACACACTACCTGAACTATTGGCAGTGGCTGCATTATAATCTGGCAGAATTCAGCAGTATTACAGACATGTGTGTGGCGCCATCCCATCTGACATAACAGACATGAAGGTCATGGCCTAGATTCACTACATATAGAAGTCAAGCCCATTCGGGATCCTAGGGATGAATGTGATACAGTAGATGGACGGTAATCTGAAAACTGCGGTATGAAATAAGGCATCATTTTGTTTGGGAAGAAGTTTTCTGGACATTTTGAAGTAGTATGCTATGTAATAAAGGTTAATATTTGGAGATGGTAGAGAGCTCCAGTGTTCCATTCAGAGTTAGGTCCTGTCTTGGACTGGAAAATGATCTAGATCCCTGTGATCCTGAAATTAGGCAGGCTCTATAAATAGATGCTTGGTAAGGATTGTATTATCTGCATACAGTTACTGTAGGTGCCTTTGGCCAGTTTATTGTAGTGTAAGCATCATGCATTAGATTTGCAATAGGGTAACTTATATGAGTAACCATCTTGACTACTTTTTATTCAAGTAATAAAAAATTTGCAAATGGATATTAAACCTGTACAAAAGCATATTTTCAGTAATAAAGAACTTTCAGTAGTATTTCTGAAACAACTGTTCTATTCATCTCTTTATCAAGCTAGTGCTACAATGTTAAAGCCTTAAATGAAGAAACTTGTATAAGAAGTATATAGGAAGTATCTTGCACTTATAGATTAGTCTAATTACTAGTCTAAATTCTCTGAGTTTTATTCTTTAGACTCTTAAACATTGTTAAAATCTTAGTGTTGTCCTGTTAAGAAATATGTTTAAAGTATATAAAAATAAAAAATAAAAAATTGCATAACATAGCATTCTCAAACCCACTTGATTCAATCCAGGGTTGTGTGGGGCTAGAACCAATCCAGAAACATTGGCTGCAATTCAGAAAACAGCCCTAGACAGGGCACCAGTCCATTGCAGGATGTTTGAAAATATATTTTCATAAATATGAAGAGATATACACATAAAATGATATTTATTTTCATATTCCCCAAGAGATTTATTTTTTATAACTTGCAAACCAAATAATATTCCATATTTGTAATAAATTGAATGTTTCCTTAACAGAATTTCTCAGTGATTGTTTTCCTATTTTTAAGAGTTTACCATTTCTGTCTTGCAGTGTGCAATGAAATCGATCAGTGGCCAGCCCCAATCCCTGGTCAGACTCTTAACTTGCCAGTTATGGGGGTGGTCATACAGGTAAGATGCTGTGGTATTATTTCACGAATTACTAGTTTGGAAACATTTATACACCATTGTTCTTTATTAATGCCATCTTATACTTCTTTATGATAGCAGTTATAGTCCACATCTCTTTGTGATGCATCCTGTTAATGATACAGTACATTATACTATTCTTTATAATGCTCAAATACAAAATAAAAATCTATATATAACTCAAAGTTAGCTGACTGACTGAATCATTCAACAACAAAAACACTATTTCCAATTTAGTTAAAAAGCTGAAATACGGCAGAATGGTAAACCTATGTCAGTAGGTATCCACTAAGAAAGATATTTTCAATATATCAGTTTTTAGGGTAACCCCCCCCCCCCCCCCCCCCCCACCTGATAGAAAAACTAAATACCCCAAAATCTCTAAAATGCCTTGATTGATTTTATCCAAATTTGGTGACATTATGGGAAAAAGAAAATTAGCCGACACATGTATTTTTATTTTTCAAAAAAATGTTGTTTGCCAAAATTTATTAATGTTATGCTAACATACTCCACACTGCACTGAGAGCACATTTTATGCAAATGAAGTACACAGCAGAAGTGATTGATGTGACGTTGTAATAGCACTAGTAGCCAATTGAGTGAATAGATGACAGAAAATGAGGTGTTGTCCTGGACAGGAAAAAAGACAACAGAAAGAGAAAGTTCAGCAAAACCTTGCAAAGCTTAATGGTTAACAAACACTGCTTTTTTGCTGTTGACTACTGGTACTCTTAGATACGTACTGGCTCTCATCTTGGTTATTCGTTCCACTCCGTCGACCTACAAACTCCGGTTGAGTTGTTGAAAACCAATCCTCTTTCTATCACGGCTCTTAAAACATTAAGGGAGAACCCCCAACCCCAGTTCTGCAAATGTGGGGATTATGTTATTAAAAAAAATCCCAATGTGATTTCAAATGAATTTGCAGCTAAAAGGATTACTATTTTAGTTTGCTGGAAAACCTACAAAAACATAAAAGACGGTTAAGTAGCCAAAGAGCCTGGCAGATCAGTACGGGGAGCTACATAGCGGAGTGAGGGAAATTAAGCATATAGACTACTCTTGTTAAAGAGTTCCTACCAGAATAAACCACCCAGCAGACCTGAACGGCACAGTAAAGTAGTGCCTGTCTCCTTATTTTGCAGGTACATACATGTCTTCCTCTGTGTTACCTGCTCTAAAAGTGCTGACAGAAAGTGCCATTAGAATATTATAGAATAAAAATAAAAAACAATAGGTGAAAGGAGTATGCACTGATTGTTGGTAAAAAAAAAAACGAGGAAAAGCAACAAAGTGTATGCAATAAAGTTTCATTACCAAAGCAATTTGTAATAGCAAAAGTTTATTTTAGTTGAATTATTAAGTTACAGTGGTTTTTGATGATAGATAAGATAGATAGATAGATAGATAGATAGATAGATAGATAGATAGATAGATAGATAGATAGATAGATAGATAGATAGATAGATAGATAGATAGATAGATAGATAGATACTTTATTAATCCCAATGGGAAATTCATCAAAAGAATGCAAAGTGGGTAATAAAAGCAATTGCATGTCATAAAGGAGAGCCTGGGAACAGCATCATACAAGAAAAGAGCATCAGCAGCTGCTATGGAAGCTTCTCTGGGTGTTTTTATTTTTTTAACAGACAGAGAATGTCCATCAGATGCATTAGGTTATAAAAAGAGACTAAGAAGTGGCTCCCCAAGTGTAGTATTGCATTCTAATCTGTTATTAGCTCCAGATAACTAATTTATAAAACATCGGTACGTATCTCTGTTTTCTTTTTTTCCTTACAAAATGCAGTGCACCTATGTTTTTTTTTTTTGTTCAAAACTAAAGGATGTCAGGCCATGGAAAGGTTTTATATGAAAGCTGGGGTTAGCTGTTTTTCCTTTCTTATTTATCAGAGCAAACAATGGTGGTGTTTACCCAATCTGTTAATTGATAGTGGCCAGTGTTATTTGTATATCTGTACTTATATATCTGAAAAGAATATGCTACTGGCATGTACTTATGATAGATGAACATATTTAACTATTGTTAAAGAATACATAATTTAGTTGACTGCATTTGCTTAAAGATGGTTTAATTGTTGCTGACTATAGTTTATTTTTATTTGAAATAGTGTATTCTTTCTGTTTTAATATTTAAGTCAGACAAAACACCCAGCATAGCTGAACATGGGTGACTGTCTCCTTATTTTGAAGTTAGTTGCATTTGCTACAATACTTTATGGCAGCTCTGGTTTGTAACAGGCCCAAGTTCCCCTTGGCCTGAGACTCGTAACACAAACTGCTAGGGAGAAATGTTAGTCTTAGATTGTGGCAGTTGAATTTCTAATGGAGAAATGCTTCGTACTCCTCACTCTTCGTGTTAATACATCGTTGTAACACATAGAGTATCTGTACTTAAGTATATCCACTTCAAACACTGCTTTGCATATACAATAACATCTGTAGATTTTGAAGGTGGACCACATACAACTAATGAAAAAAACAAAAAGAAATACTGTACTTGAGTGAAAATTGTAAACATCAAATGATAATAATGTATACTCAAATTTCACATTATTTCTACTGATAACCCGTTTCAATTCAAAAAGAATACGCTTTCCTGGAAAATTGTGTTTTGCAAAGACCATCAACAAAAGCCAAGTCACTGGAAAAAGAACCAACTGATCTAATGCAGGAATGTTTTACTCATGAACAATTGTGTATATTCGAGTAAGCAGCTCCAGTGACCTAATATTAATTATTACTACTTATTATTTGACTGATGATTTTAACCATGGTGACTTACAACATTTAAGATACAATTGGTTACATTTCTCTTGTTATTCTAGTTGGATCACAGGCTGGCGAAGTGACTTGCTCAAGGTCAGACAGGGTCAAGTAGAAGGGTTTGAATCCACAACCTCAGGGTTTGTTCAAAGCCTTAACCATTATAACACACTGCCTTTCAATTATATTAGTCTTTAGTTAAAAAAAAAACTACATATATTGTATACAGAACAAACTGTACATATTTCCACAAATTGTATACAATACGTACAAATATTGTATGCAGAAAAGCACTCAGTTTCATACCGTGTTTCCCCGAAAATAAGACCTACTCCGAAAATAAGCCCTAGCATGATTTTCATGCTGCTCTGTAATATAAGCCCTACCCCAAAAATAAGCCCTAGTCAAGATTGTCAGCTGAAAATTAAGGCGCCTAAGGCCGGGTTTATACTTCACTTGATGAGACACGTGTGCCTGAAACATCCATTAAATTCCAAGGACACCTTGCCACAATAACTCTGAAAAGGATGTTTAATGATTACATCCATCAATTCGGGGATGTGCATCGGCGCAAGACAGAAACAAAATCCCTGGACAGGGCATCAGGTGAACACAAGCACACACATTCACTGGTGTCATTGTAGCTTCACCAAATTCCTAAACCTTCATGTCTTTGAATAGAAAACTGAGCACACTGTGCAAACCCACCAGGAAAATGTGTAAACTCCAGGCAGGGGATCACAAGGGACAACTGGGTCAGTTTTAAGATGACGTTTACGACGGTCTGCTTTAATGATAAACTACGAGGTTAAAGTGGACATTTCGAGATTAAAGCCGATATTTCCACTTTGATCACAAAATAGACATTTTCATTATGTCCTTATTTATTTTTGTCTGTGGCTCAAATACGCCGCCGTATATTCTGATGGTATTGTGAAGGTGCAAAAAAAAAAAAAAAAAGACGGCGCAGAAGATGGTATGTCAGACTTTTAAAATGTATCGTGTCATTACTTTGGGGAATATGCAACACTTGAATATCAAAGCACCACAAATGCATTTTGCTTCACCACATCGAACCATTCATCAAACATTGAAGCACGCACATTGATCCTGGAGGATCCTAAAAGCAGCTGGAGTAGCGAGAAAGTCAGGCTGGAATTCAGGGTTTGAATGTGGAGAGTTATGACGATATTCCAGAAGAAGATGACATGACTGTATTTGGATAAATGTATATTGTTATACATGAATAAATATAAGATATCCCCTGAAAATAAGCCATAGTGCATCTTTTGGAGCAAAAATTAATATAAGACCCGGTCTTATTTTCAGGGAAATACGGTAGTACTTCTGATACACCTGATTAACCAATAGCACTATAACCGACAACCATTGTTGTATGAAATTTCCCAGTTGAAGCCAAGTAACACATCTAGTATTTCATATGTTTACTTTATATTTTTTT
This sequence comes from Erpetoichthys calabaricus, assembly GCF_900747795.2. Taxonomy (NCBI): domain Eukaryota; kingdom Metazoa; phylum Chordata; class Cladistia; order Polypteriformes; family Polypteridae; genus Erpetoichthys; species Erpetoichthys calabaricus. The sequence goes on along the minus strand of NC_041394.2, from coordinate 277,194,031 downwards.
ATCTTTTAGCATATTTGCCAGAAATTACAAATCTCAGTTATACCAGGCTATTTAAAAATAATTAAATACCTGCAACATATATTGCTCAATAACTCAGTATAATCATATGAACATGTAACTTGAACCGGTTTGGAAAGGACCTGTTACAGCTTTTTTCTTAATCTTTCAAACACTTGAGATGTGTTGCTTATGATGAAAGGCAGACAACAATCCTTTAGACTGATTTATCTCAGACCCTTTGTAGCATAGTACCATCCATAGTTGACATGGCAGTACGTACAGTACATACAACTTTCAGGCACCAAAATTAGGAAAGAAATTAAGGATAACTCTGCAGTTTGGTAAATACTACATGTTCATATGGTACTCAGGTAGTGAATAATACATTTTAAAAATTGTTCAATATTTACCAGTCATCAGTCTGTATTAATCAGTGTTTCTCAAATCCTGTCATAAGCAGCTAACACTGCCTGAGGAACTGGACTCTAAGTCACAAGGCTGCTGGATTCAGTCCTGGCTTCTCAGTTATGATATTACCCTGAGCAACACATGTAACCTGCCTGTGCTTCAATTTCATAAGTATATATCATCTTTTGCCTCTTTACGTGTAAAATGTTTAGTTATTTTATTGTTTAGTGCTTTTTTATTAATTTTGTGAAAACTGCTTTGACAGTTCTTTACCAACATACCCATGATAACCTTTGCTCATTAACAGAACTTTTATAATTTTGTTTACCCAGCATCTTAGTGTCCCATGTACTAGGTCATTTTTCCTGTGCTTCCTAACATTTCACTTATGTGCCAAATATGAGTTGTCCTTGCCATTGTGAATTGTCTTTATATCCATCCACCACTTCTCCCTGTTACAGACCAAGTTCTGTTTTTCTCAGATTTGTCTGTCTGCTGTATTAGAATCACTTTATTTTATCACTGCCACTTTTATCCTACACACATGCAGTCCTGGTGATCACTTACTACCTGAACAACAATGTGGGGGATTTGGGTAGTAGCTTAGGCAGTAAACTACACAGCCAGCATCAGAGACAGTAAATTTCAAAATATGTGCAAACACTGAATTGTCATATTATGTTTAAAGAGTTGATACACATGTTGGGGATTTTTTGTTGAGAAGTTGTAAAACTGAAATTCAAACTAGCCCAAGTATTTAAAATAAAGTTGAAATGAATGTTTTATCTCCATTAAATGCCTTAGTTTACTTAAGTGAGAAAGAGATATATGATTACAGAATTGTCTACATGAGTCCAGTAATGTGACATAACAGTACTGGCTATTTAAAGACTATGCATACTGTCTGGATTCCGACTTGATTGTGAAGGAAACAGTAGGCAGGCAAAAGTGGCAAAGAACAGGGGCATGGCCAAACGAGGCCCTGTGAAGAAAACAGGCAAAAGGTTAGGGCTATTTATCATGATCAGTAACATCCAGGAAGCAAGTTTTGCCCATCTGAACATATTACAGGAGGGTTGTTGTGAGTTTTAGTGAAACTCCACTTTTGCTAATAAGTTACTGTATTTTTATTGCAGGTGAGAATTCCTTCAAAGAATGACAAACCTGGTTCCAGCCCTCTAAAGCAAGCTTATCAGGAGGTAAAAAACATTCAGCGTTTTACATATTTGTCTAGTTTCAAGTGTAATGTATTATTTTATTTCATGAAAGTATGCTTTCATAACAATTGCTTGGATTGACAGATGGATTTGTAATTTAAATCGGTAACATCCTTATTAAGAATAAAGTTAAAATAATAATGAGAAAAATGAGTCATTGCAGGAACTTAGAAGAATGCATGGATTGATGGATGCATGGGTTGGTAAATAACACAGAGGGTGGGACAGGAGTCAATACTACTGTATTGTATCTTCAGGGTCTTAGGTTTGGATTTTGGCTTACTCACTGCTCGTGTGAAGTTTAGACTTCATCCCTGGCTTACTCAGGTCATCTTAAAGATGTGTATAGTAGTCTGATTGCCAAATCTAAATTGGCTTTGTATGGAGTTATATGTCATTATAAGTGAGTGTATCGTTTGATTGATGTGTCATCCAGGTTCAGATCCTGTCTTATGGCTAATGCTGCTAGCATAGCCTCTCACCCCTCCATGGCCATAAATTGGAGTAGTGGTTTTGAAAAATAAATGAGTGAATGCGTAGTTCAGTCACTATATTTCTTCAATGATGTACAGTATTGCTACTGGTGAAATACATGAACATCGTTGTATTTACTCAGGGTGAGCAGAGCTTAAAGAACCATACAGGCAAAGGAATAGCAGAGTGTCAGACATTCGAGGTACTTTGTATTCACTTTCGTCTGAACACTCTCCAGACCCTGGCACCATTATTTTATATTAGCTGTACTCTAGTTGTGTTTCTCATTGTAAGAACATTAAAAAAAAAACTTAATAGACTTGCTTTAATGGTGACATAATGACAATGTGAGCAAATTTGTTAAATTTATTTTATATGGTGTACAGTATTTCCCATTTTGAAGCTCAGATCCCTATTTAAATTTGCATATAGTGTAAAGGGATGTATACAGTTAGGTCCATAAATATTTGGACAGAGACAACTTTTTTCTAATTTTGGTTCTGTACATTACCACAGTGAATTTTAAATGAAACAACTCAGATGCAGTTGAAGTGCAGACTTTCAGCTTCAATTCAGTGGGGTGAACAAAACGATTGCATAAAAATGTGAGGCAACTAAAGCATTTTTAACACAATCCCTTCATTTCAGGGGCTCAAAAGTAATTGGACAATTGACTCAAAGGCTATTTTATGGGTAGGTGTGGGCAAGTCTGTCATTATGTCATTATCAATTAAGCAAATAAAAGGCCTGGAGATGATTTGAGGTGTGGTGCTTGCATGTAGAAGATTTTGCTGTGAACAGACGACATGCGGTCAAAGGAGCTCTCCATGCAGGTGAAAGAAGCCATCCTTAAGCTGCGAAAACAGAAAAAACCCATCCGAGAAATTGCTACAATATTACAAGTGGCAAAATCTACAGTTTGGTACATCCTGAGAAAGAAAGCAAGCACTGGTGAACTCAGCAACGCAAAAAGACCTGGACGCCCACGGAAGACAACAGTGGTGGATGATTGCAGAATCATTTCCATGGTGAAGAGAAACCCCTTCACAACAGCCAACCAAGTGAACAACACTCTCCAGGAGGTAGGCGTATCGATATCCAAGTCTACCATAAAGAGAAGACTGCATGAAAGTAAATACAGAGGGTGCACTGCAAGGTGCAAGCCACTCATAAGCCTCAAGAATAGAAAGGCTAGATTGGACTTTGCTAAAGAACATCTAAAAAAGCCAGCACAGTTCTGGAAAAACATTCTTTTGACAGATGAAACCAAGATCAACCTCTACCAGAATGATGGCAAGAGAAAAGTATGGAGAAGGCGTGGAACAGCTCATTATCCAAAGCATACCAAATCATCTGTAAAACACAGTGGAGGCAGTGTGATGGCTTGGGTGTGCATGGCTCTCAGTGGCACTGGGACACTAGTGTTTATCGATGATGTGACACAGGACAGAAGCAGCCGAATAAATTCTGAGGTGTTCAGAGACATACTGTCTGCTCAAATCCAGCTAAATGCAGTCAAATTGATTGGGCGGCGATTCATGATACAGATGGACAATGACTCAAAACATACAGCCAAAGCAACCCAGGAGTTTATTAAAGCAAAGAAGTGGAAAATTCTTGAATGGCCAAGTCAGTCACCTGATCTTAACCCAATTGAGCATGCATTTCACTTGTTGAAGACTAAACTTCAGACAGAAAGGCCCACAAACAAACAGCAACTGAAAGCCGCTGAAGTAAAGGTCTGGCAGAGCATTAAAAAGGAGAAAACCCAGCATTCTGGTGATGTCCATGAGTTCAAGAGTTTTGGCTGCCATTGCCAGCAAAGGGTTTTCAACCAAGTATTAGAAATGAACATTTTATTTCCAGTTATTTAATTTGTCCAATTACTTTTGAGCCCCTGAAATGAAGGGATTGTGTTAAAAAAATGCTTTAGTTGCCTCACATTTTTATGCAATCGTTTTGTTCACCCCACTGAATTAAAGCTGAAAGTCTACACTTCAACTGCATCTGAGTTGTTTCATTTAAAATTCATTGTGGTAATGTACAGAATCAAAATTAGAAAAAAGTTGTCTAACTGTAACTGGCCACAACCTGCTAGAATCATGAATGTCACCAGGAAATGGACACAATAAAGTTCAACAGCTAACCTCCAAGTGAAAGACACCAATGCTGTTAATAATGAAGCCCCTCTGCAAGGCTTTGTAGGTCACTAGGTTGGAGTAAATTCTGGTTTGTGTGGTGTTCTGGAAAAATACAAGAGTAAGTCCACCTGCTTTACAATAATAAGAGAGGAAGAGAGAAAGATTATGGAAGTGTAGCAAGAGGCTAGAAGACGTTTTGACTAACATATGACAGCAGAAGGTCCCTTACTTTGGAACCTCACTGTCCATTGCCCATTTAAAGAGGAGAGCAGGAAGAACTCCCTCATGTAGCTACCAGAGGGTAGCAGATGTTTTCAAACCATTTTGTCATTTTAAGGGATATTACATCCAGGTGTAGCCCTGGAGATCTCAGGGTTTAATTGCTTCACAAATGCAAGGGATAGTTCTAGTCTGTATGATATCCTTTTAGACAAGTCAAGCAACCTTATCTCAAAAAGTAATCCCATGAGGAGGTTCAATGCAATCTCATGGCAGAACTGCAACAAATGTGGATTCAGTAAGATAGTCTGGTAGAAAGGTTCACTGTGAGGTAGTATAGGCAAGGTTAGTGCTGGGGGAGACTGATATGAATGGTAGTGGAGGAATAGGAAAGAGGACTAATCACTCCATTGCACAGACAGGGGATGTTTTTTTTAATTCTCCTGTGATACAGGTTAAAGAAACTGACCTATAGTTTATCAAGCTTACTTCAAACACTATTACTTCATAATGTCACACATTTTGTTACCTTCTAGTCTTTAGAGGTTTCTCCAGTATTTAGTAGTTACTGACAATTACATGTTGTGTTTCCGTATGAATATGTAATTAGTGGCTTCTTTTTTATACATGAAGTAAATATTGTTAAATCCTGGTGACTTCTTTTTAACGATTTTATCCTAGTTTCACTGCACTGTTAATAATCGCCAAGTTGTTTAGCATATTTTTATATATATATAAAAGGAAAATGAAAAGGTAATTTACATAAAGGTGTGAAACTTAAATCAGAATTTACAATTCTGTACGTTTAAATATATATTTAATATTTGGTTTTTGTAATTGCAGCATGGGAATTTTATTGATAATAAAATATATGTTTATAAGCTCAGAGCTTTCTCATTATTCTGTATGTTATAACCAAATGAATTGTGAATTTTTTTCTCTCTTTGAGGACTATTCAATACAGGATATTACTTGAACACGACAATATGTATTTTTCAGTTTTCTCAAGATTCAAATCTCAGTGCTTCCTAATTTATCCAGATAATGTGGTAGAGTAAATGCATAATATATCTGATTATGTTATTACAGTAAAACTGAGCAGTCGAGTTGGCTTATATAAGAAGGAATTTAGCTTAAAGGATACTTCAGATTGCATTCATTATGACTTTAGGTTTCAGAAGTTGAAGCATTGCCTGTTGATACCATTTAGTGGTTATTAAATTAAACTAATACTGTCTTTTTTTTCTCATTTGTTTTTTAAGAATCTTCTACCAGCTCCTATGGTGCTGCCTACTGTGAATGAACTGGATCTTTTTAAGTAAGATACCACATTTGAGAGGTTTTGTTCACACAGATACAAAGCACATTTCACTATATATTGTACGTGTATAACTGTGTATGTGACAAATAAAGAATCTTGAATGCCTATGTAACATGAAGTTCAGAAATATGCTCTTGAACCTGTGAGACCTTATACACATCAAAGGAATTCTTATTTTGAAGATATTCTAACTATCGGAGTAACACTCAGTAAAGGTGATGGACTTGTGTTTGCAGTATTAAAAATTTATTGTTGGTAACATTATCAATATTGGAAAAAAGAAATAACATAAAGGACACAGACAGACAGATAGCTAGATAGATAGACAGACACACACACTGTGGTCTGAATGCACACCAGAATGCCTTAAAAGGATGACCAATATGAAAAGAAAGAAAATAAAAATTCTAACTTGGCTGTCACAGTCCCAGTGATGCATTATGCAGGCATACTGCTGTTGGTACAAAGGAACCCCAGTAGTGTGTCTTGAAATACTTTTGTTGAATAATTTGTTCAAAGAAAGTACTCAGTATTAATATCAGAGAGATGATGTGCAGCAGAAAACAAAAAATGTAAGGCCTGACATGCATTTGGAGGAATTTTGCAAAAAAAAAAAAAAAAAACTTATGCAACCCAAGGCTGATAAGTACCTCCTTAGCCATTAAGAAAATGTTCAGTGATGATTCTGGTGTCGTGTTGAGTAGAGCACCATCTATAAGTTGATCCATTGTAGGTTCAATCGGTAGGTACATTATCTCCCCAATTTGAAGATAAAATAAAATGGTAATTAAAGTAATTGATAATTTAATTAAAAAAGAAACTCCACTTCTTTTAATGGGTAAGCACAGCTAAGCACCACATCATCAGAATATAAATATGATTCATTTTATGCATAGGTCTGTTCTCCCTTGAGAGTAAAGCCCTGCTTTCTCAGTCCTTTATGGGAAATGGGATGAGGCTGTCCACCTGCTGCTTTTCTTACTCACTTTCCCGGCACCAACATTACTGACAGTGAGTTGGAGCAACTAGCTTGTTTCTGCATGTCCACTTCTCCCTCTCATGTCTGCCTTTCTTTTTTCTCACCTGCTTAACCACCTACAGTACTTCAAATAGAATAGAATTGAGGATATTGATATCCTGACTCTCCTGAGGATAAAGTATATTCCAGACACCAGTAACCCTTGTGCTGTGACTTGAACACACTACCCCACTGATTCCTGGCCTTATCCATAGAGATGCAGGAGCAAGAAACAGAATCCACCAGAATTAAGTTGGGCTATGAATAAAGACCCTTACAAAAATCTGATATTCTAAAAAGTATGATAACAGATAGATAGATAGATAGATAGATAGATAGATAGATAGATAGATAGATAGATAGATAGATAGATAGATAGATAGATACTTTATTAATCCCAAGGGGAAATTCACATACTCCAGCAGCAGCATACTGATACAAAAAACAATATTAAATTAAAGATTGATAATAATGCAGGTAAAAACAGACAATAACTTTGTATGATGTTAACATTTACCCACCCCGGGTGGAACTGAAGAGTCGCATAGTTTGGGGGAGGAACGATCTCCTCAGTCTGTCAGTGGAGCAGGACATTGACGGCAGTCTGTCGCTGAAGCTGCTCTTCTGTCTGGAGATGACACTGTTTAGTGGATGCAGTGGATTTTCCATAATTGATAGGAGCCTGCTTAGCGCCCGTCGCTCTGCCACAGATGTCAAACTGTCCAGCTCCATGCCAACAATAGAGCCTGCCTTCCTCACCAGTTTGTCCAGGCGTGAGGCGTCTTTCTTCTTAATGCTGCCTCCCCAGCACACCACCGCGTAGAAGAGGGCGCTCGCCACAACCGTCTGATAGAACATCTGCAGCATCTTATTTCAGATGTTGAAGGACGCCAGCCTTCTAAGGAAGTATAACCGGCTCTGTCCTTTCTTACACAGAGCATCAGTATTGGCAGTCCAGTCTAATTTATCATCCAGCTGCACTCCCAGGCATTTATAGGTCTGCACCATCTGCACACAGTCACCTCTGATGATCACGGGGTCCATGAGAGGTCTGGGCCTCCTAAAATCCACCACCAGCTCCTTGGTTTTGCTGGTGTTCAGGTGTAGGTGGTTTGAGTCGCATATTGATCAATCAATTTATTTCCACAATTTTTCCCATCAGTTTATTAAATTTCTTGCTTAGAAAAGAACTGGGACAAATAATTAAAAATGTGTAGAATTGCATCCTGCTTAAAAACTAGACAGGACAAAAGTAAGGAGCTGTTCACTCCCAGTTTGGCAAATTCCATGCCTATGGACATTTATTCTGTGTCTATTAGTGAACAGAGGGAAGGACCAAGTCTAACAGATATGCACAGAACTGCACACTGGAACAAGTGCACCTTGGTAGTGGGTAAGAATGAGTCACCTGTGCATTACTAAAGTGCAAAGCAGCCCCATAGGCCATTGCCATAACTGTGTTGTAATTGGGAGACAGATATGTGGATGGGTAGGGTTTTGTGGTGGTGTTCTGCAGAAAAGGTCAGGGCTCAGAGAGAGAGAGAGAGCCCAGGAACCACTTTGCTTCCAGTGTTCAGAAGCAGTCTCTGCATGGTCAAGACTAGGGAGTCTCCTATTAGCTCATGCTGTAAAGGAGACCATTCCTGAGATAAACATTCTGGGTTTGTGGCTGACCACCAGCAGGTCATCACAGTATAAATCTGCAATCAGAAATGCTTTGTGGTGTGAGTCCACAGCAAAACACTAGTGTACCAGTGATACTGTGCAGAAAAGGTAGTAGTTGATGCAAAGACAGATCAGCTGATTTCACCAGGAAGCACTCTGCTTACAGTGTTTAGAGACGGCGTGAGTCAACTGCAATTCATCCACCATTCCCTGAGCACAGTAATGGGATGGGTTGCCTTCTAATTGTTCAACCACCCCCATTTTTAGACCAGCTATTAGTTACCACACTTTTCTAGGCTATAACGCATTTCCTGTGCTTTTGACTATTTTTTTGTCTTACATTACTTTGAAGGAACCAGTCCTACCAGCTTGACCTGTCACTCAGTAACATAATGCATTATAGCACAAGGTGTGTTGTTTACATCTAAAACATAGTAATTATAATGTTATGCATTAAGCATGCAGTGATACTTGAACATGCAGTCTCACACCCTGTTTTTATAGCACATTCCCTGCTATACATGAACAACAAATGCTGCACTTATGAAACTTCATACATATTTATACATATAAGATCTATAAAACATAACATGTTTATACTGAACGCAATTTATGTAGTCTTTGACTACAGCATAAAATATTCATAGATGTAGAAGTTAGTAGAACATTGCAGCATGCATATTGTCTCACTATTGAGTTTTAGAAAGTATGTGTCTTTAATTATTAATTGCAGTAAAATCATAACAGAATGTTTATGTAATGTAAATATGGTGTGTAATGCAATCATCTAAATTTAACTCATACTCAGTCTGAAAACACTGCCAGATGGTGTCTGTGTGGCATTTCAACATTCTTCATGTGTTTCCATGATTTTTTCTCTGGGTACTCTTCTTTACCTCCCACATCCGAAAAGGTATGCTTGGTAGATGAATTACCAGTTGTCATCTGGCTCTGTGTGGGTGTTTGCAATGAACTGGTGCCCCTTCCAGTGGCTGGTTCCTGCTTTCTGCTCTGTGTTGCTGAGATAGGTAGGGCCTTGGCTCCTACAAACCTGAATTGGATTAAGTGTGACAATGTTAGTTTATATTATGGTACTATGTTTTACTTTTTCATACCTTGTACTCTGTGCTTTGGTGATAGCCACTGGTTTTCTATGACAATAAACTGTGTACCTGGCTTAACAATGTGAGGATGAATAACCTATTATCACATATTACATTACATGTAATACTGGATTGATGTTATATTAAATATCATGGCACCTGATTAAGCTTGCTGGCAAATTATATTTTCTAATATGATTTTTTACTAACTTTTTTCAATCATAAGATGTTTCCAGTCATTATTAATTCACATTCAAATGCTGTGGGAACTGATGCTGCTCGGAGAACCAATTGTTATTATGGCCCCCTCTCCGACCATCTCATCAGAAACTGTTCTTGCACTTACGAGGTATGATATTTTCATTTAATTATTTATCTCAAGCAGTTGTGTAGATTTCCAAATTACTTAAAAAGGTTAGGCTCATAAAAGAGTTAATTAAACATCTGCATAATTGGCACTCAGTTTGACTAAGTGACTTCCTCAATGTTGCACAGTACAGTAACATACTTTTGCAATTTAGATACCAAATATAAGGCATTAGCATAACATGATTTTTTAAAATGTTTTAACTGACTAATCAATGACTCATTAATGAGTGATTTAAATAAGAAATGGAGACCTAGCATCAAATCTTAAGCATTATAACACAAGAACTTCCTTTAAGTCACTCCAACTCAATATAAAAGGCCAGAAAGAGTTTATAATACAGTACAATGAAAACATTTTTATCTATGAACAGAAAACAAAAATAAACAAAGTAAGTAAACGGAAACAAAATCATGCTACAATACTGCTACTTAATCTATCATTACTATTGAGTACGATAACTTGTCTTATTGCCCACTTGAGCATGTGCTGGACATTCCCAGCTAGCCCACTCACTGTTCTCTGGCACACCCTTGCTCAGCTCACTTCCTGACTTCAGACCATTTAAACCTCAACCAGGAGCAATTTTCAGGAACATTCCTGGAAATCGTTTCTGGGGTCAGGGCACTCTGCAGAATGCTAGAGTTACCTGGGAAACTGTGATATCCAGGTTGAAAACGCAAGTGCCCACCAATGAGTAATTGCTTTTAGCACTATAACCAAACCTGTCTGTTGCTGTGCCCAACTCATGTAGGGTGTATCACCCACTGTCTTCCCATTTCTGCCCAAACTAGTCTGAAGAGGAACATTCCTTTGTCCAGTGTATAGTTGTCTTAGATGTTGACTGCCAATCCTAAACCTAAGTCTAACACTTTTTCTCATTGCTAGCCAGACACCTCAATACAACATACATGTATGATTTTTTAAATGACTTTTGTATAAAATGTTTTTTGTTATCATTCACCTTCTCTGCATATTCATGGTACTTGAATAATTCAGTTAATAATTGTATATAAAGTTATAAAGCTAAAATTTGATATTTGCTTGACCTTTAGTAGTTAAATTTGTTTTCTTGGTTTCAGAAATCAGAGTAGAAGCAGAATAGTCTAGTAACAAAAACAACACCAAACAAGCAAGAGTGTAGTGGATATTTATGTAGGAATAAACCTGATAAATTCTTACTCTGTGTTGATTAGTAAAAATATAAAATATTATTAAAATACAAAAATATGAGTTGCTAGCCAAAATAAAAAGGTGTAGTAAATGCTTCATGTGCTGGGTCTATGCTGCAGATATTGATTTGTTCCAACAAAGGTAGATTTGTTTTTTCTAATGTTTCTGTTTTGTATGTTTACAGCTGTATTGCACCTTTAAAATACTGCTGTGATTATCGACCTTATTTTACAATTCATGATAGCGAGTTCAAAGAGTATACAACCCGAACACAAGCACCGTGAGTATTTCACTTAAATGTCAATAGACTTGAAGTAGAAAATTAGCTAACTGGTTTTGCAATTAGTTTCTTTACATTGCTCTGCTATTCAAATGCTAAATTCAAATTACATTAGTCTAACACTTAACCATGTAAAAACAGTGCAAACAGTCATGTTTTAAAACAGTTTGGCTAAAATATGAATCTTTACTTTTTCCATGTGTAATTATAAAAGGTTTTTGTTCTTTTTTTTCCTTCTAACCAGGCCAAATGTTATATTAGGGGTAACAAACCCTTTTTTTATAAAAACGTTCCAGTATTGGCCCCATATTATCCGTATTGGAGAGTTAAAAATGTCTGGTAAGTGTTGGACCACACATTTGTTTCTGTATTGAGTAATTATTTAAAACAAGGGTATATTGTTTAGAATGGTTGCATAAGCATTGGTACTGCTGCCTCAGTGCTCCGTAGACCTAGATTCAAATCCCAATAGAGTTACTGTCAGTGAGGAGTTTGTACCGTCGTTCTTGGTCTACTTGAATTTTTCACTGGATATTCCAGTTTTCCTCCCAGATCTCAAAGTTATATAAGTTAGCCTAATTGGCAGGCAAAGAAGGTTATGCTCAAGCTTTATAATGCACTCTTGAGACCTCATCTGGAGTACTGTGTTGCAGTTTTGATCTCTGGGCTATAAAAAAGACATAGCAGCACTAGAAAATGTGCAGAGAAGAGCAACTAGGTTGATTCCAGGACTGCAAGGGATGAGTTATTAGGAAAGATAAAATGAGTTTAACCTTTTCACTTTAAGCAAAAGGAGAAAGGATCAAGACACAGTGGACTGAGACTTGTTACTTTAAAAAGTATACATTGGATCAAGACTGTTACTTTAAAAATCCATCCATCCATCCATCCATTTTCTAACCCGCTGAATCCGAATACAGGGTCACGGGGGTCTGCTGGAGCCAATCCAAGCCAACACAGGGTGCAAGGCAGGAACAAATCCCCGGGCAGGGTGTCAGCCCACCGCAGGGCACACACACACACACACACACACCCGCACACAAAGGACAATTTATGATTGCCAATGCACCTAACCTGCATATCTTTGGACTGTGAGAGGAAACCGGAGCACCCGGAGGAAACCCATGCAGACATGGGGAGAACATGCAAACTCCACGCAGGGAGGACCTGGGAAGCAAACCCAGGTCTCCTTACTGTGAGGCAGCAGCACTACCACTGCGCCACTGTGCTGCCCTTTATGGATTTTAATTAAAAGCAAATAATAATCCAAACAATCAAATCAAACTTAACAAAAAACAAAATTCAAACTCCACCCAAAAAAAGGGAGGAGAAATAACCAATAAAGTAAAACTTTGAAAGCAGCAAGGAAGGAAGAGTATTCTTTTCGCTTGTTTTGTCTTGGTAGAGTTGTATATGACTCTACTTTCCACTTTTGTATCTTATATATAATTCGCCAGTCTACTCACTCACTCACATCTGTCTGAAGCCGAATGTGCAGTCGCTTTCTGCACAGCTGCCCGAAAAACCTTACGAGGCCAACATTGCGGCAGGCGGTGGATTTCCGGCCGCGAAAATTCAAAGAGAAAGGCGACTTCGACCAGCATCGCGGCACGTGGCGGATTTACGGCCACAAAAAAGCAAAGAGAAAGGCGACTTCGATTAAAGCTCTAGAGGCCTGAAAGGCGATTTCGACTACAGCTCCAGGCCTAATTACGCATTCATTCAATACACCTATATCAGGTTTGTGGTGCTTATACTTATTACTATTGCACTCGTGCCCGTTTCATCTTATGTTGTCGAAACAGGCTCATTGTCTAGTTATTAATATGTAGCCTTTGTCAGAATGCCTCAAATCTCACAGACATATCACTGTTCATAAGGTATTCTACCATATAACTTCTCCCCACCTTCTCTTCTACATTTATAACCTCAGGCAATTAGGTATAGTTGTTGTGATGTGAGATTTTACATATAACTTGATGAATATTTTGTATGTATTTGATTTTTAGGCAAAGCAATGTAATTTAGTGTTACTTTGGTGAGAGGCATTCATGTTTGCCCCCCCTTTTACGACTGAGCCTCTTTGAATTTTACCACAGGATTTGGGGGAAGATGTGCCTTAAACCGGTTTGGTTAGTGTTTCTTTGCTTAATTCATTTCTACCCCGCAAGAAAGACTTAAAGACATATGGTCTTGGGGGTGGCAGGTATTAAGATGTTCTATTCCCCCATTGGTCTGAGGTATGGCTGTTTGGAATTGGCTTGTCTCAGAGGCCTTTAAGTACCATGATGTCCTATTGGCTCTCGGGGTTGGACAGAAGATCTATAAATGTATGTGTTTAACCTCACAATCTCTCTCTTGCTAACCTGTGATGATGTAGAAGTATCTCTCTCTTACTAACCAACATCTGAAAGAAGCATCTCTCTTGCTAACCTGTGATGATGAAAAGAACACAATGAAGAGCACAGCTCAGCAGCCATTTTGTGTGGCTGAAAGCTGAGCACCAATGATGCCTTAACTAGAGACATTTAAGTACCTACAAGTCTGTGTGCCACCTGAACTACATATCATCATTTAACCAGATGAGCATCAAACCTGCTTGATTTTCTTTGGAGTGTGTCACAGACTAGCTGGACTGAGTCATTGGGCATGTCACATTAGGTGATCAGCTTCACAGGAACGTGTCACCAACTGCCTGTGACACACTTAAGATTATGTAAGAGAAGGCTACAACTGAAAAATGCTGGAAAAGTCATAAAATGTGTCAGGGCCTTTAGTTGTCAATTGACAGAAAGCAGTTTACAAAGGCTAGGCTCATTTGTGGCAGTTAATGATCATCTATCAGTCCATTCAATGGAAATTACCATTTTAATTAGCATTTTATTTAAAATGGTATTAAATAGAATACCATTCTCTGAACTAAATTCTTGAATTTAAATTATCAAAATATCTTAGGAAAACATTCTAATTTCCTCCATCCGAAGTCAGATACACAACCTCAATAAAAAACAAAATGAGACTAAGATTAAGAATCGGTGGCCTTTCCAGTCCTCTGCTGAACAGCCCTAGTGTAAACTTTTATCTCAGCAGTTATGTCTTATAACATAAGGATGACATGCCAAGTTCATGTGATAAAAATTGTCCAATTTAAATTTAAAGGTGATTTGCCAAAGCAAGTAAAAGTGAAGAAGCTAGCAAAGCTGAAGACTTTGGACACAAAACCGGGTGAGTGATTTTAAGAAAAACAATATCTATTTTTAAAGCATATTTTCAAATTAAAGTGTAGTGCTTTCATAAGTAGTAAAAAAAGTTAAAGTTATAAATTAAGTCAAATGGAAGAATCTTTAGTATCTAAGTCTGTAATAGTTAGAAACTTAAAAAAAACTCTAAAAAAGTTTTTGTTTTTCTGTTTTTAAATAATTTAAGAGTTAAAATTCCTTTAAATAAGAGCATACACAGAGAGTTTAAGAACTTTATTAATGTATTGTGAAATGTAGAATCATATTACAGTATTTAGAGATATGAACATTAGCCTACAAACTTTAAGATATATTATTGTAAAATAAATATGAATTCCATTCCAAAATAAAAGACAAAGCAGCTCAGTAACCCTCTCCCTCTAGAGTCAGCATGGCACATGTACATTTCATTACTAGTCTGTGCCCTGACGGAGGCTTATAGAAAATGATAAAGTCTGATGGAAAAATCCACTTTTGTTCATGCCTTTAAACTTTCCCTTGCAGTTTATTGTATGTGTCAAAGATACCCTGATCAGCTCATCAGCTGGATGCATGTTCTATCTAGTAATTTGTGGCATACATCCAAAAGAGACATTTGATTTTTGCACTTGGCTGTAAAACTGATAACAAAAGCCGTTCTTACCCTAGTCATTGTTCTTCATCACTATGGGTGATTGTAACAACTACATTTACTGTATATCCCTACATGTAAATGTAAACGGTTTCTTATTTTTCCTGCTTGTTGCTTAAACTAATTCAGAACTTTGACTTTCAAATATTTATTAACCAGTGATGGCGCACTGGAAATCCACTTGACTTGAACATTAATAGTTTTCATTCTCTTTCTCTGTACGTTTAGCATTCGTTTGCTCAGAGGTTGATGCGCTTGCTTTCTCCACCTTAGTGGCCTGCTTCTTTCTCTTCTTTCGTCAGCATCTTTTCGCATTAAAACTGATTAACTCAGTGTTTGTGTTGCAATTACTTAGTATGTTTTCTTTAATATTTCAAGCTGGCACTTAAGTCTTCAATTTGCCTCAAGAATGATATGAAGAGGTAGGGGAAGTGATGGCGAAGGTGGTAGGGATGAGAACGGTGCCCATACAAATGTGTCGCACGGCTGCCCTGCTGGCCGCTGCTGAGAGTTGATTTTACAATAAAATAAAATAAAAATAAGAAGAGGAATAACCTTGGAGGTCAATCATGGCCCCGAAGCAGATAGTAGATATCACATAGTGTATGTGTACCAAATTTCAGGTCAATAGGTCAAATGTTTTGCAAGCTACAAGTGATTTAAAATCCTGGACAGACAAATGAACAGCCACGGTAGCGTATTATATATAAAGATATTTGATATTAATTGTCCTGTGTTATTAATGTCATCTTTGCTTTTATTTCTATTGTATTCCTTTGACTTTATATAAAATGATATGTTTGAGGTGATCTTACTGCTCACATTGAGACTCTCAAAAATACAATGAAAGTATTTTTGGAATTGAATAACCATTTGCTTAAACTTGTTGCAGGCCAAAGTAAAACATGACATCAGAGCTCTCTTGCTAATTGATTCTAGCATTTTTTGATTATACTGGAAGCCTTGAACTGACACATCATCATAAGAAAAACAGTTTCATCACAGACAGTAAAATTGTATGTAGTAAGTTGATAGGTACAACATGAATGATATACAATTTAACAATTATAAAAAAATATACGCCTGCAAAACTATGTCCTTATGGACATTTTTGGTGTGACAAAAACTAAAAGTTAATTGCTGAAAATCTACAATTAGAAAAATGTCTAAAAACTATTACTAAATAAAAAATACAAAATAAAATTAAAAACTAAAACCTGCTATCAGGTACAGAAGTACAGGATCTGATGGTGTAGCCTGCTCTTTTTAATGCAAGTTTAACAAGCAGTTTTGGATAAGCAAGGCATTTGGAAATCCTAAAGAGACTTCAGAAATGTGTTGTTTACAAGATACATGACTCGTTTCCTAACTGTGATTACAAAAAAAAAAAAAAATCAAGTCTTCTTTGGTGTCTTTCAATATGAAAATGAAAGTTTTGTTGGTGAATTGATTAAATTATATGTAATTATTTCCCTCAGGTGTGTATACCTCTTACAAAACCTACCTTCACAAGGATAAGGCACTAATCAAAAGGCTTTTAAAAGTAAGCAAAAGTCTAATCCTGTTCTTGAACTTACAAAATAAATAAGTGGCTTGAAAAAAATAGCATTTTTAAAAGCTAATGAAATCAGATATATAGAATTCTGTTTTGTTCAGAAATTAAAAGTCAGTCTTTCTTCTCTAATGTAATATATTGCTTTTTGTAATGGTGTTACATATATGTGATTTCTGAAGTTATTGCCATGTATGGTCTTGTTGAAGGAAATTATTTATTTGGCTTATGCAGTAAAGGAAGGGGCCATGTTAAACTGCACACCCATTATAGTAAATTTAAAGCTCGTCTAAGATTTCCTTACATGTATTAACTTGCATGGCATTTGTTAAATATAAGCTTGTACCTTCTTGTAGACTTTTGGGGGAAAAAAAAAACTCATTCACAGCAATATAGTTATTCACATAAAAATTATGATTCTATTATGTGATTATGTGATTCTAACCATATTATACTGAGTTATACTTGTTCTGACTTTTGTCCATTTGCTGAAAGTTTGGATTGTTTTCAGTTAACTAGAGCTATTTCCATTTTTATGAGATTTTTTTTCAGATTATTGCAAAGAAATATTTCACTTCATGGGCTTTCACCTTCTAAGATCAGTCTCAGATCCATCTTACTAACTGAAGGTTGTAAACCGGATATGGACGCAGGGCGCTGGGCACATCGAGGCGCACGCGCACTGCTGCACTGCACAGAAAATACAGAAACGAGAAGGTTGTAAATCGGATGTCACGCGCACTGCAACGAGCCCGCCACCTGTAAACTACACTCGCTCTAATCCACTGTGCCAGTAATGTAGATCACATAACGGTCATTCAGTTTGGCGCCCGCCCCAGAGTTCAGAGTCAAACGCAGCGGCGTCCCAAAACGCTGTGGCGCCTGCCGCGCAAGCC
Source organism: Erpetoichthys calabaricus (assembly GCF_900747795.2). Lineage (NCBI taxonomy): Eukaryota > Metazoa > Chordata > Cladistia > Polypteriformes > Polypteridae > Erpetoichthys > Erpetoichthys calabaricus. The sequence continues at coordinate 277,176,327 of NC_041394.2, read as the reverse complement.
AACAACGCACTTGCGAAAGGAGTCACGGCTCAAACCAAAGAAAACACAGAAACAAGACTACGACCTGTGAACTACACCTGAGGTAAAGCGTGCACGCCAGGTTGTACAGCCGCCCAGACGGGACCGCCCACACCACCGCATATACCCTCCATGATATGTCTTCATGCAGCGGCTTCCCACCAAGGCGCAAATTGCGCTGTGGCGCTCGCCCCACAGTCCGACGCAGCGGCTTCCCAGAGTCAGTAGGTGGCCCCCAAACACCACAACCTGTTCAAGCAGTTGGTGTCAGCGAAGGCAACAGACTCACGTCTCCACAAAATGAAACCAAATTTGGTACAGATATGCTTATTGGATTAAATGACATTTCCCCAGACGCACCCGCCCTCCATGATATGTCATCCATCCACATATCGGACGGAACAGAAACTGATTGCCATTCTAGGATTTCCGATTCGCTAGTGAATCGCGGGCTTACTTGTTATAACCTGCTACATTTGTTTTTTTGAAGCCAATAAGAAAGACAGATACAATATTTGTTCTTAGTATAGCTAAGAACTGAATTTGGGGTATGACAACTGAACCTCACAGGCCAGACTCTGTTATGGTAAAGAAAGCTTAAATTACCAATTATCTTTATGTATTATAATTGTTCTTTTAATATAAATTTCTTGCATACTTTTTTATTATGTGTGTGTACCTGTACACTTTGTACACTGCTCAGCAAAACCTAGACTTGTGACCCTGTGAATGGTTGCAGATTCTTGGCACACATGCCTACAATCTTTTACCAACTGCATTTTTAATATGCATGTCAAAAATAAGATGCATAATATCATATGGTAGATGGTTTTGAGGTGCTCAATGTCTGTTTTTGTCAGAGTGAGAGACCACATGTTGTGTAGAGTTGCATACCCTGTGTGTTCAGCTGTACAACTGATACGAGACTTTGCAAAGCTGATAAGCAGGGCAAGTTCATTCATCTTTAAAGGACTTTCTTCCAGCTTGAATCAATCTTTCATCACAATCTTCACACTCCTTCCTGACTTTGAGTTGATTCATGGAACAGGTACTGTATTTAAAGACTGAAGAAAGCTTGCATAGTAAAAATAAATTTTTGAAAAAAGATTTATGGCATTAAAAAAAAAACCTACAGACACATACTCCGTTTTTATCTGTTTTGGGGAGTTTCATGTAAGGCTGAAGCAACTTATTTACACGTGAGTAAACTTGCCTTTCTTTCTCATGAAATAAAGGAAGGTAGATTTACAGTGCTGAGAGGGCATGCTGACACATGCTTTATGCCTTTACACTAGGTTTAAAATCTAATTTTTTATATCAGATTGTTTGTTTGGTTGCTCTTCCATATTTGTTTTTTGACTCGATTATAATTGTGACTTGGGCAGCACGGCAGCACTGTGTGTTCATGCTGCCGCCTCATATCCCAGGGTGCTGGATTCAAATCCTGGGCCTGCCCATTGTACAGTGTAGGTGTATATTTTCTCTAGGTCTCTGGCTTACGTCCCACATGCAGGTTAGGTTAATTGTCATATCTAAATTGCCTTTTGTGGGTGTGCATTGCAATAGAATTTCACTATGTCTCAGGCTGATACCTGTCTTGTGCCCCAACTTTCTGGGATAAACTCCAGCTCCCTGCAGCCCAGGCCTTAATTAGTGGGTTAGAAAACTGATGGATAAATAGGTGGTGAGAATTCAAATCTCCTTCTTGCTGAATTGACCTATTCGAGGAATAACTGGCTTGCTATTGCTGATCTTTTGCAGCTTTAACTTAGGTCCTATTCTTGGTTTGATAACAGCTTGGACTTGTTTGATGCCATACAGACTTGTTTTCGTGGATCTTATTCTCTTGGATAGGATACAGGATGTCTACCCTGCTAGATGCTAATTGTGTTTCTTTCTCTAAGGCCAACATTCACCTGTAGGTTTCCCACTTTCCATAAGTACTCGGGATGATTGTCTCCATTTTAAATGCTTTTGATTTGCTCAAATAATTGAGAATGTTATACATATTTTTCTAATTCAGGTATTTTCAATTAAGTAGGGGTTGTCTTTTTTCTTTGGTAATAATATGCTTTTTTGAAATAACCTGCATGAATAAAAGTATGTTCAAGAGAATTAGACATCTTCTGTACTTTATTTACTACCTTCATATAGTGAAAACCATCTATAGCCACTTCATAAATGTATTCTTTTTACAGAGGTGCCTACAATAGGAACTCTTTTAGTTTTTCTGTAGAACTGAACATGTACTGTCTGCTCTTTAGTCTCTTAATTTATTGGTATTTTGATTAAAAGCAAGACAGACACTATTTTTAATTCTGTTTGCAAGTGTTTGGGTTTATTTTGTTTTTAACTGAAAATGTGAGACTGGATTACTGACGAAAAGCTTCTCATTTTTTATGTTATTCTTTAAATGCTTTGTAGGGAATTCAGAGGAAAAGACCATCAGAAGTACAGAGTGCCATTTTAAGAAGACATTTGCTGGAGTTAACACAGAGTTTCATCATACCATTGGTAGGGACTTAACTCCTCTGACAGCAGTGGTGTCAGTGTACAAGTGGAGATATGAGACATTGCTATTTTGTTAAAAATATAATGATGTAGCATTAGTAATATCTTACCTATAGTATACAAAAATATCTCAGTGTTACACAATTTAAAGATTCTATTTAGTGTCTATAGAAATCATTAACAATGCATGTGTCTGTCTATTTTAACAATCTTATCATCCTGGACTGACTGTGGACACTAAAATTCTGAGATTACATTTGTTTCTAGTCCATAATAAGTCACTTTTTCTATCCATTTAAGTTCAGATCTATACTCAAAAAGTCATTTTTTCCAGGTCTGGGGAAAAATATACAAATCTAATGTCTGGACTGCCAGTGCTGCCCATCTGAGTCAGTCAGCTGTTTTGTTAACTTTAGCCATTCTCGTATTCTCACTGCTCATTAGCTTTTTTTAGTTACAACAATTTTCTTTGTTTATCTTTTTTTAATAGTTGACTGTAGTTCAAGGTTGTGCTATGACAACAAAAGGCAAACTGTAGTAATCCTCTGTAATCCTCCACAGGGAATAGAGAAACACAGCCAACAGACTCTTACAACAGTGCAATGCAGTAAAGACAATGAACTTTGATTTACAGCACACATTATTCTAAAACATATCTTACGTAGCTGGAGTACCCAGATGTTTCACTAAAACCAATAGTTTAAAACTGATTGCTGTCCTTGCATCTTAGTGATATTTTAACAATGCTATTTTGTTTTGTGTTTCTAATAAACACAACACTTATTTGTATAGCACATTTTCATGCAAAACCTATAGTTCAAAGTATTTTAGAACAGCTTAAAGAAAATAGATTTTACAAGTTCAAAGAATAAATAACTATATATTCAAAATGAATCACAAAAATAATAAATAAATACCTTACATAATATTGTTTGGGAAAGTTTCAATTAAATTGCTCATCCATTATAATAAAAATCTTGGAAGGCTTGGAAGGAGACAAGACGAGACTTTCTCAGAGACACTTTAACGTCCTACGAGACAAGGCAGTGAGACAAAAGGACAGCTACTGTACAGGCTTTTAAGTGTTCGAAGCTCTGGGTGACATGCAGATCACACAGGATGGCAACAGCAGCAATCCTGCAGCTGATCAAGCAAAGAGGAGGTAAAAAAAATGTATTTGTTTCCCATTGTATCACCATTTAAGAGGGGGTTTCGAAGGAGCAACCACATCTCCTTAGCGTGCGTTCAGCCCCCCTCTTCACAACGTGAGTGGCAGAAATGTGAAGTGGCTGGCACGTAGCGTGCCCCCTTATAGGGGAGTGGGTGAGCAAAGCAAGCAGGGGGCAAAGACCCCTAGTTTTTTTAAGTATAAAACTTCCAGCCAGCAAGATGCTGAAGTAAAAGCCTACAGGGATTCCATGGCCAAAAAAACAGGCCAGCTCCCACTAGGAGTACCTCAATCAGATGACAGTGGTGCAGATACAGTACAATTGTAGAAAACTGGTATTAGTAGAGATTACCAATGATTGCAAATCTAAAAAGTATGTAACATATGCTTTACATATTATAGTCCATTGGAACTAATGTAAAAAAGCAATTATGAAAAAGCCAGGGATTTTAGTATTTTTTAAATCTCCTATAGTATTAGCCTGGTGTATCTTTGTTGATAAAGTATTCCAGATTTTCGGTGCATAACAGCAAAAGGTTGCCTCACCTTTTCTTTTATGTTTATCTCTTGGAATAATAGGCAGACCAGTATGTGAGGATCTAAGACTATAGCTAGTATAATCCAGAGACAGGTACACAGGTACTTAAGAATATAAGGAAGGGCATGATTATTCAGGGCTTTATATACAATTAAAAAAGTATTTTAAACTCAGTTCTAAAGGACACAGGTAACCAATGCAACGATGCTAAGATTGGTGAGATGTGCTCAGATTTTATTCTACTGCATTCTGAACTAACTGGAACCGATTGATTTTTTTCTTAGGCAGTCCTGGTAGGAGTGCATTACAGTAATATATTCAGCTAAAATAAAAGCATAAATTAATTTGTTAATTTGTTTTGACAAATTAATTTGCAATATTTATTAAATAAAAAAATCAGTCTTAATAGTATAGTTAATATGCAATTTGAAATTTAGATTCATACTTACTTTTGTCTTGATTTTTAAAACCAGCTGATTGAGGTTTTCATTTCTTACAATATCTAAAATATCATTTTTCCCTGTTTAGCTTGAGGAAATTAATACTCATCCATAATGTAATGGCTATTAAATCATTTTATCAAAGGGTACAAAGCCTCAGGGTCATCAGGTGCTATACATAAGTGACACTGTGTGTCATCTGCATAAATGTGGCAGTTCACCTTACATTTTTGTAATAATCTGGCCTAATAGGAGCATGTATATTGACAAAAGTAGCAGGCCCAGAATAGATCCTTATGGCAGTCAATATACAATATCATGGACCTCTGACATGCAATCTCAACAGTTTACAAAGAATGATCTACCTGTTATATAAAACTGAAACAAGTTTAAGACATTACCAGAGAGACCTATCCATTGTCTATGGTGATTTATAAGAATGCTGTGGACTGTGGTGTCAAATGCTGTGCTCAAGTCTAAGAGAACAAGAACAGGTATGTTGTGTGTCCGCATTAACATGCAAATCACTTTAACCAGTGCAGTTTCTGCACTACAATTTGGTCTAAAACTTGACTGAAACTTATCAAGAATACTTTTATTCAATTAATCATTTACCTGTTGAAAAACTATCTACTTAAAGGCAGGTTAGTAGTAGGTCTAAATGTATCAAAGGCAGAAGAGTCAAGATCATTTTTTCTTTAGGAGTGGTTTAACTACTGCAGTCTTTAAAAGATCTAGGAGTGTGCCAGTGTCTAATGAACAGTCAACTATTTCTAATACACTATCAATTCGCACATCGGAAAAATCTATGAAAAAGCTTGTTGGGATTAGGTTAAGGACACGGGCAAACATGCAGAGATTCAGTATATTTTGCCTTTGAGAGATGTATTATATTCCATCTAATAATGTTTGATTTTTTTTTAAATGCTGTAAATCCTCTCTTTTTTCATAGAAGCCATTCCATCACTGTAGCTGGCTTTAAAAGATGATCAATAGTTGAAAAATGGATTGGGTATTCCACATCATTTAGAATTTTAGATTAGCAGGACTGTCTGGAAAGTCATACTGCTATGTTGTATTTAGTTATTTAAGCTTTCATTATTTCATAATGGACAGTTAATTTAGGTTTCCTCTAGTTTAGTTTTCCTAAACTGTTACTTTAGTTTGTGCTTAGTCTTACAATATTCTCTTTTAAGTTTAAATACCACAAAACAGTAATATTGCTTTCACTTTGAAATACAGAGGTAATCATAAATAGATATAAAAAGATTTGAAATCACCATAATTACACAGTGAAAGGCTTTTGTACAGTATGTGCTTTATTAGTGATCTGTTTTTAATGCAGTCATGATATTTATTATTGGACTTTTTTGTTAAATCTATATTTGTCAATTTTTAGGAACGCTACATGGCAAGTCTGATGCCGTTGCAGAAGGCCATAATGCCTTGGAAGGTATTTTTCCTGTTTTTTTTTCTTTACCTGAATAATGAGAAATACTGCCTGTAGATAAATATTAAAACGAATTACATTTACATCTAAGCATGTTCAAAAAGGCTAATCTGTAAAGAAAAATACATTAACTAATATACATTAGTGCATTTACTTACTACATTTGCTAATATGAAGGGCGAATCACTAATCATTTAAAGTTTTTGGCTCTCTGAGTCAATTCTTAAGAGACACGACATGAATTTGTGTCCTTAGTATTTTAATAATGAAGGGTTTTATTGCGGGAAATTATTACTTGTAAGTGTTTGAAGATTTCAGAAGAGCAGCTATTCCTAAAATTTTAGAACCAACACATCCAGTACCAGCAACCATACTACAATCAAAGTCACTTAAATCACGTGCCTTACCCATTCTAATTGTTGGTTCTACTTAAACCTCTTGACAGTGCCTGCATGCAGTATATATTGAGCTGCAGCCACATGGATGGCAATTTAGAGGAGCAGACTCCAAATAATGTAACTATAGTTGCATAAATTATACAGGGAGATTCACTTGAAAGAGGCTCCGAATATTCTGTTGTAACTCCTGTTAGGATGAAGCAATCTGAACCAAAAAATACGCCATATACCTTGACGTATGTGTAATCGATTGCATTACATGCAATGCTGGAAGTGGTTTCTGTCTTCTGCTAGACATATTTCGACGCGGCGCTCCATGTTCCTGCAGCAATTTCACGTTGGATGTTTTCCTTCAAATCTTCCACAGTATGAGGCCTGTTCTGATAGACTTTTCCTTTGAGCATACCCCAAAGGAAGAAGTCTGGTGGTGTCAGATCCGGCAACCATGGTGGCCAAAGCCCCTTTGAAATTACCCTGTTGCAAAAGAAGGACTCAATTTCTGCCACGTTCCTTGCTGATGTGTGACACTTTGCTCCATCTTGCTGGAAGTAACCTTCCGTTAACTCACGATCATCCAGTTGATTCTGTCATCGCTTAAATTAATTGGTGACACAATAGGTTTGCACCATGAAGACGTGCTGCTCAATACTGTACACCACCATCCTGATGAGAAGTTGAGTGACGGAGTGAAGGGGTATGGGCGGTATGCACCCAGAAGTTGCAAAAGGAGGTTAAACGTTGCAATGGCTATCCGGCGCCTACCTCATCACTCCGATGCATGGGCATCCCTGCTTGTTTGAAGCTCCATATACCGAGGAGCACATTGTTTTGAGAGTTATTACAGCATATTTGGGGCCTCTTTCGAGTGAATTTCCCTGTATATGACAATATAGGAATTATTAAGTATCATGATCATATGTATTGCTTTGGGTATAGGCATCTGGAAAATTTAAAATAATAATAATAATATAAGTTACTTGGGTTTAATTAATTCAGTCACATAAATTATTTCATTGTACTAAACTGAGGTTAAACTTGCCCTTTGACTTCTGCTTAGATGTTCCACAAATGTTAATAAAATTTCCCTGATGCTACCTCTTATAATAAGATTATTTCACCAGAATCTGATAAATCCTTAATATTTTGAGTAGAAAAGGCTAATGTTTCTAAATTTGAAGTTAATAATTAAATCAGCAATTTTTATTTTTATTTTTTGACTAAGAATCCACCACAGATTAGGTCTTTCAGTCGGGAAGAATTTATGAAGACACTTGAACATTCTGGTCCTCAGCTCACTTCTGTTCTTAAAGGAGGACTGGATGGGGCTTTACAGGTAAGCAGGTTTTTTTTTATGTGATCAGTGAATGAAAAATTGGGATGGTTAATTCTGCTAACCCTATGTTGTACTTATCTTAACAGCATACATTGTTTTTACCATAGCTTTTTTCTGTAATCAGAAGAGTTTACGAGCTTTAAGTAATTTTAAAAAGTAGTAGGTTGGTTCCTATAAAGGATGGATGAATGGATGGATACAATTCAATATACAACCATCATCAGGTTACCTGCAAGTTGCATGGTGTTCAGCTTCAGTGTTTCCTTGTGCTCAATATTCTAATATCTGTGGCTTTCTCCTGTGTACTGTACTGCTTTTTATAATATTTTCTTTGTGTAACAGTGTGCCTTTGTCATTGTCCTTGTTTGTGTTCCAGTTATTTTCTATTATATCTACAACTTGCTTTTCTAACCTTTTTTTTTGTTTAATTCATGTAAAACAATGGCCCCTGATAGTGTTCCCTGTCCTCTATTTAATTAAGACCTGAGAGCCAGACAGTAGTCCACTTAAGGGTACCTTGTGGTATTAGTAGAACAAGACACATTTACAGATGGTGTTATATTTTTTAGAGAAAACATTTAATTCTAATTAAACCTGCATTTTTAATGAATTCAAAGCAATTATGAGTTATGTTTAACCAGCCATACACAGTAAGTCCTTTAACTATTCATGTATTTTTATTCCTCGGTTTTGAAAATGTTACTTCTATAATCTCAAGGAAAATGGATATTTAACATGTAAAATGTAAAAAAAAAATATCAAGCTGCTAAATATATTTGTAAATGATTCACACATTGGAAATTTCATTTTTGTTTTCACCTAAAGGTTACATGTTATTAGATTAGACCAATGTCAGTTTTCATTTTAATTCTGCTTTTGTTGGTGGCATGGTATAAATACAATGCAGAGATGCAGTGGTAACCCATTGTAAAAGAAGACAAAGAGAAGCCGTTCTGTAAGTGTTTGGTCTAAACAGTAATAGGAGACTTCAGGCCTTGTATTTGGTATCTGCCCTTTTATTGTTTCTTTTTTTTTTTTTATTATTAATTTTATTGTAATCATTCCGTACAAATAGATCAATTTTTACAAAAAATAGAATTGAAAACAAATCAAACCCCACCCCTGAGAAGGAGAGCATGGCCAAAGGAGTACAGTAATCCCTCGCTATATCGTGCTTCGCCTTTCGCGGCTTCACTCCAAAGCGGATTTTATATGTAAGCATATTTAAATATATATTGCGGATTTTTTGCTGGTTCGCGGATTTCTGCGGACAATGGGTCTTTTAATTTCTTGTACATGCTTCCTCAGTTGGTTTGCCCAGTTGATTTCATACAAGGGACGCTATTGGCAGATGGCTGAGAAGCTACCCAACTTACTTTTCTCTCTCTCTCTCTTGCGCTGACTTTCTATGATCCTGATGTAGGGGGATTGAGCAGGGGGGCTGTTCGCACACCTAGACGATACGGACGCTCGTCTAAAAATGCTGAAATATTACCTTCTCGTTGCTACCTTCTGTGCAGCTGCTTCCTGAAGCGACATGCTGCACGGTGCTTCGCATACTTTAAAAGCTCGAAGGGCACGTATTGATTTTTGATTGAAAAACAAACTCTGTCTCTCTCTCTCTCTCTTCTCTCTGCTCCTGACGGAGGGGGTGTGAGCTGCCGCCTTCAACAGCTTTGTGCCGCGGTGCTTCGCATACTTAAAAGCCAAACAGCCCTATTGATTTGTTTGCTTTTCTCTATCCCTCTGACAGTCACTGCTCCTGACGCGCACTCCTTTGAAGAGGAAGATATGTTTGCATTCTTTTAATTGTGAGACGGAAACTGTCATCTCTGTCTTGTCATGGAGCACAGTTTAAACTTTTGAAAAAGAGACAAATGTTTGTTTGCAGTGTTTGAAATAACGTTCCTGTCTCTCTACAACCTCCTGTGTTTCTGCGCAAATCTGTGACCCAAGCATGACAATATAAAAATAACCATATAAACATATGGTTTCTACTTCGCAGATTTTCTTATTTCGCGGGAGGCTCTGGAACGCAACCCCCGTGATGGAGGAGGGATTACTGTAATACTTAAAGCTTGTAAACATACCTAAATTGTTGAGTTTAATAGGGCAATAAAGATAAATGGAGAAGGAAAAGAAATACGGAGATAATTCTTATTTTAAAATATTATTGATTAGATCCTGCCAGGTTTTGAAAAAGTTCTGCACAGATCCTCTAATTGAGAATCTGATTTTTTTCCAATTTCAAATAATATAAATCGTCGGTTTCCCACTGACTTATCAGAGGAGAGTTAGGATTCTTCCAATTTAACAAAATAAGTCTGCGTGCCAAAAGTGTAGTGAATGCAATCACCGTTTGCTTGTCCTTCTCCACTACAAGTCCATCTGGAAGAACACCCAACACAGCTGTTAATGGGTTAGGAGGGATTGTGATACCAAGGCTGTCTGAAAGGCACTTAAACATTTTGGTCCAAAATGATGTTAATTTGGTGCAGGCCCAAAACATGTGACCCAGTGAGGCAGGAGCTTGGTTGCAGCGTTCGCAGGTTGGATCTTGCCCTGGAAATATTTTGGACAGTTTTAAGCGAGACAGATGTGCTCGATATATAATTTTTGTTTGTTTTTTTGTTTGTAATTTTTGTTGTTTCTTAACCAGTGATGGCATTAGTGATACAACTTTATGTCCACTAATGTATCATAATAGGGTGCCTGTCATCAAACCACTGGGATAGACCCTACTACACTTGTAGGAGAAAAAGTCAGTTTTGAAAATGGATAGATATTTGTGAAAAAGCAGAAAGTATTGCATTTTATTTGTTTTATTTTTGTAAAACATTTAAGTTTTGGCAGAAAGCAGTCTTTTTGGATGGACACTTATTAGTGATTTGTTAGTGTCAGAATGATTTCTGCCTTGAACTTTTCAAGATTCAGGATTTATGTATTTGTCACTTAAAGTTTATTGTTCATTATACACATACGATATGCAGTGAAATGCCAAGCTGGTTTGCTAATCAGATTATGCCAAACAGAGTAAATTGTAGAAATATAGATAAGCAAGTAAAAGACTAAATAGAACAATTTCAATTTTAAATATAATACAGACAAACAGAAACAACATGAATTTTAAATTTAAACTAATGATGTACAGTACAAGGCATAAAATACAGTGACAAAATGACATATTAGGTCATTTATTATGTGATAACATGCATAATATACATACACTAGCCATGTGTGCCCAACTCCGTTGCGCGTGTTAAAGTTGTCTGTGAAGGGCTCCCTGTTTAAACGCGGCTGCCAGTCGTGAACTGGGCCCTTCGTCGCACAGCATTATGATTTTTTATAAGGGAAACAAAATTACAAAACAAAACCCTTGGACATTGATTCAATAGGAACGGCCTACTCGGAATCACTGTCCAAATAGTAATTATGTGGTGGTGGAGGAGCATTTCTGCTTCTCTCCGTTCACAGTCCGTCTCGTTTTCATGACGCTGTCGTTTCCTCTCACGATCTGTTCTCAACCTTTCTCCAATCTCGCAGGTTGCTTTGTGGCAATCCAAAGAGTAAGGAAGAACCAATGCTTCTTTCTTGAACTCTAAATGCCGACTGATGGAAAATCACAGAAGTGTGCCTGACTTATATACTCTGACTGCCAACTCCAAGAAGTGGGTGAACATTCGATTTGGACGAAGTGCTGCCAACGACGGTCGATAGAAACACAAAAAACCACAGTCTCGACAACGAAGCAGGTGTCGACGCCAGATCTAAACACAAAGCACGGTGTCGACGCCAGATCTAAACACAAAGAGTGGTATCGACAGTGTTTGCAAACAAAAGTAACAACCAAGGTGTTGTGTATTCAGCCAGTACATACAGCACGTAGTCTCCTTTAGTTCAATCCTCTTTAATCACCACACTCCAACCTCATCCAGCGATCCTCCCCCTCACTTCCTCTCCTCCTCCATCACTACTGCCCTCTACTGAACACAGCAGGAACACCACACAAGGCAGTGAATTCGCGGACAAACAAAGATCAAGATCCAAATGAAGATTATATATAAAGATTATTTGAACTAAACACATTAAGTGATTAATTATTAATACCACTACACTTTTTATCTTGGTGTTTGGAATCTTCCTCTCTTGTCATTTGTAAAGCAGCCATATTGCACTGCGTGAAGAACATTATGATAGTGCTTCTGCATATTTATTGTTGTCAATCAAGAAATTATTAAAACTGCGGTTTCATCCACAGTATTTTTTGTGCCCTAGACTTGTATTCTAGTGTTGCGGTGAATAGCACTATATTAAACAAAATGACAGTTTCTTTCACGTTATTGTATTTGAAATGTATACAGCACACAGAGAGCTAGTAGTAGTCATCCTTCTAATTCTGGTATAAAAATGAGCACAAGTGTGACAAGCTGATAGAGTGCCTATGGTCAGTCTTTTTATGGAGCTCTCTGCATTTAGCCTGTGCACATGGTATTTACTAGAATTTTATTTTTTAAACAGCATTTCTTATTTTGTATGGCACATTCACATTGCAACTTAAAAAATAAACAGTATCAACTACACAGAATTCACAAATACATCAAAGCCTTTCAGTCATTTTCTAATATGTTTTGCCTTTGGAATCATATCAAGTTCTTTTCCTATAAAATATAAAAAAAACCTTGTATGTTGTACTTTTAAGGAATTATTAAAGATATTAGTATATATTATGTATTGAATCATGCATTGATATGCTTCTTTATTCATTGCTTATTAATGTTACAGGAACATAAGAACTAGTTCTTAGGTAGCAATAATTTTGTCCAACAAAAATGCTAAACTCCATTATTTATTTTCTTTCTTTTTCCAATTAGTTAAATTAATAAAACCAAGAAGCCATCACTTTTTCTGCTTCTTATTTTTTTTTTTTAAATAAGGGTGAAATCCCCAGCGGTGCAAGTGAACATAACATGAAGATGATGAGATCATATAATTTTCAGAATTATATGTAAGAAGTTCCTCTTTAATGATAACATTTTTCCCCAAACACTTTTAATCTAAATATTTTCGTCCCTTTCTATGTTTATAAAACATAGGGTGTTAGATGGGCCATACTATTCTTTCTGTTGATTATTGCAGACTGGAGTATGTTGCAGCAGTGGTTCTCAGTCTTTTTGGCCTTTTACTTGGTTTTTGTCACTGATGACCTCAGGTAACATTTTCCCTTGTAAAACATTAAAAATGCAGCAATGCGGTAGTGTCTCCCTTGGTGTAACGAGTGGAGTGACATAGATTTAAATATGTACACCACAATTCTGACACTATGATTGGTTTTTATTTATGTTTTTTATACATTTATTTTTTGTTGTTTGTGCAGTCCCTTACCATAATTATTACTGATAATCGACAAACCCTTTTAAATTAGGAGCGTATATTCAGGATTCCACTTTTATCCCAATAAATACAGTCGTCCTATCATTAGTGATATTTAGCTAACACAACCTACATGACTCGACTGGGAATGACTCAACCAATAGAGCTAGGAAGTAGGGACAAAGAGGAGGCATTCAGATGAGAGCAAAACACTGCTGGAACTGACTTCCTCTGCCCAAAATTTTTCTGGCAAATGTGCGGCTACTGAATAATAAACTAGAGGACATTCAGACAGGGCTGGCTACATGGACAGATATTGGAAACTGCTGTTTTTTGTTTCTTGGAGACATCAGACACTGGTAATACAACCAGTTGGCTTTTGTGTCTTTCATATGGATTGAAATGAGCTGTCAGTTAAAAGCAAAGGAGGCATGAGTTTTACAGTGAACAATGTGTGCTACGTGAATGTTACATTTCTCTTTAAAAAGTACCTGCCTGATGTGATATATTTATTGATCAACTGTCACCAATTTTATCACCTGAAGGAGTTCTGTTTTTCTAGTGGTTGCTTAATATTGCTCCTTAAGCCAACAAGAGCAATGTGCTGAATGATCTATGCAGCATTCTTACAGAACATAGGCATTTATATCCTCAAGGATTACTTACAGGATTGTTGCTGGAGAGTGTTTACCATAAATATCACCAGCATGTCACCTGCCCCACAAGGGGTGCTAATATTCTGGATCACTGCTACAAAAGTCTCACAGTACTGGACTATAGAGATAGAGAAAAAGACATAGGGCATCACAACCAGTCTACAGAGGATTGCATATCTGTCACACTTCATAGCAACATGGCATATCTATATATTTAAAACTGTTATGCCAGTGTCCTGTTTATAGGCTACAGCTTAGCATTAACACTGTTGCACCAACAAAGATGACCACTAAAACCCCTCAATTTAGGACTTAAAGCTACACAGTGCAACTCGCCTTTCAATTTCTTAACTGGTAAACCTCAACATATACGGGTTGGCAGCATCAGATCTTCCACCCAGGCATAGGCATGTTAGAGTGCGGTGTGTTGAGCCACCTTCTATACTACTTGTTCACCTCTGACTATGTGGCCAGAAACAGCTCCAACTTCATCATAGGACTGATCACCAAAAATAATGAGACAGCTTACAGAGTAGAAGTCTACCTGGTTACTCAGTGATCCCAGGACAACAATCTGATTCTTAATGATATCAAAACAAAATAGCGTGTACTTCAGGAAGCAGAAAGCAGTTCTCTCTGTCTTCTGCATAAGTCAGGATGTTATTGAAAGGTTGAGTAGTTTTAAATCATGGGAGAGACTATCACAGATTAACTTAATTTGGCACGACACATTTTAGCTTTTGTCAGAAAGGCTCACCAGCAACTTTACTTTTTTAAACATTTTAGGCCAGCTCGAATTTCTCTACCTTTTTTTCACAAACCTCTAAAGGTGCACAGTGGAGTCCATTCTCATTGGCAGCATAACACCCTGATATGGCACCTTCTTGGCCCAAGAACGAAAGCACTGCTTGGAGTGGTGAAGGCAGCATAGAATATCACTGTAACCCAGCTCCCTTAGTTTCAGAAAATGCAGTAAATACACACACATACACTCTTCTTTAGTCTGGACAATGAAGAAAAAGAAAGAAAAAAGAAAGAAAACTTCTGACTTGCCTGTCACAGTGAGGCATTATGCAGGCGTATTGCTGTTGTATATAAAGGAGCCCCAATAGCGTTTCTTGACACACTCCTGCTGAATAATATTTTGGTTCAAAGTACTCAGTGTATATTATATTATATTATATTTACTCTGTATATATAAAATCCTAAGCCTAAAAGTGCAATGATTTTGTGCAACGATTTTATGTGTTTTTATGTCACGCTTTAAATCGGGCTTATTTTAAGAACTACATATATATGTTTGGTATCATTCTTTTCAGAATTTATCAAACTTTAATGTGATGCTGTTAGGTTCTTAGATTCTTATTCCATTTTTAAATTATAAACTAAAATATCAAGAACTCGCATCCCGCGAGACAAGAGTTTGTGCCAACAGATTTAACCATACCCGGGGCCGGAAACAAAAGACAAAGTGTAGATGACAAAGACAGATGCTGTACAGGCTTTTAAATGTTCAAAGCACTTCACGAGATGCAGATCACGCAGCACGGCAGCAGCAGCAAGCCAGTAACTGATCGAGCAAAGAGGAGGTAAAAAAAACTATTTGTTTCCTATTGTATCACCATTTAAGAGGGGGTTTCGGAGGAGCTACCGTGTCTCCTTGGGGTGCGTTCAGCCCCCCTCTTCACAACGTGAGTGGCAGAGATGCAAAGTGGTGAACCCCTTAGTTATATTATATTATATTATACAAACTGGCTTACAAAGGCAAACAGGATAATTAAAGACTTCAGTCTTCCAGCACAGCCGATTCTCACACTCCTGCCTTCTAGCAAACGATGTACAGTGCACCTGCAGAATCGAGCACAGTCTCTATGCAGCTTTTAAGGTTACTTAATAGTATGTGTGTTATTGTATATAATGGCACCTGATATTTAACTGAATGTTTTGTATGTCTTTAGGTTGGTATTGTATCACTGACACTATTTTAAAAAATTTTGTTAGATTTTGGAAATTATAGTATGCACTTTTTTTTTTAGGCGATTCTTCAGGTCACCAAACTTTGATGGTTGGTACCGGTTGCGACATAAAGAAATGTCTCACAAACTGGAGTCACTTCACTTGGAAGTCCTTTGTGAAGCTGTAAGCATAATTTCATATCTCATTTTGGCATAATAGTGAAGAATATTGTTGAGAATATGCAGCAGTAGTGTCAGGCAGTGACCTGGGCGCCACCTTTTACCCCCAACCTTATTTTCCATTGCTGCTGTCTAGCAATACAGCCAGGTGGGTGGGGCCAGCAGGAAACAGTATATGGGGTGCCAGGGTGCCAGCCTGATGTGTAAGTGTAATACAAATTAGAAAGCACATGCTTTAAAATATGGGCAGGCTTTTGAATTAATGTAGAATAAGAGAGCAGAGAGCTGCCTAGAGCATACCAGGAATCATTTGTCTGGTTAGATCAGTGTTAAAAAGACTTGAAGTGTTTTCTGTAATAATATTTGTACCCTTTGGATTTTCTGTCAGGATTCTGTTCTTCCCAATGTGCAATCACAAGCCTATAAAACTATAACTTTAAAAACCTAATTTGTTACCTTTCCCTCTAAGTTTCTATCAAGTGTTTGAGTTTTGGATTTTGTTTTCTTATATTTTGCACTCCTTTCTTTTGATTACTGCCTGCCTGTGCTTTTTTCCATTTTAGGACCTGTTATTATGGATTAAGGATAAATCTGAAGTTGAAATTGTCGATTTAGTTTTGAAATTACGGGAAAAACTGGTAATGTGTATTATTAATTTGGATATTTATACATAGAACACTTTACAGTAATTAGATAAAATGCCACTTCAGGTATTTATTTTAAAGTACATGTTTACATTTTAAGCAATTATTTTACATTGATATTGAATTCCAGGTATCACAGTAAAGTATGTGTTCTTTTACAAATCTGAAGTGCCTCATTAACTGAGTTTTTCTGGTTCCTTTAACATACCATATAACATAATTTCATGCTGGCCTTCTCAAAATTTGTGTTTTATGATTTTTACAGAAGTTTCTTCTTACACTTTCATTGTATTTCTTTTTTCTGTGTCATAAAGTAGGTGAATTTCTTGGGCTTGATTTCTAATATGGTCACTGTTTGTATGGAGTTTAGATTTTTTTCCCCGTTCATGTTTTTCTTTGTGGGTAACAACTTTAGTTTAGGTACTGCAAAACTGCATCTATTACTCATTTACTATTATGGAACAAGACTGAAATAAAGGCTTCTTTTGGTCTTAATAACTCTTACAAAGCATCAATTAAGTGTTTATTCATATCTGCGGTATAGCCTACTAAAATAGCTTTACATTGGAATGGTCAAAGGTGGCTTACCTGATACATGTTCCTCTTGATATTGCATATTTGAGTATAAGACCTTTAAATTCAGAATTAATTTTACCAGTACGTCAATATGCCACACTGCACAAAGGTGAATAACCACTTTACTGATGCTTTGTAAATCTTAATAAGGCCAAAAGAAGACTTTGTTAAGGTCTTGCTACATAACTGTATATGAACAATGTAGGCATTTTTGTAGTACCTAAGCTAAAGTGTTACCTCATTGTGTATTTTTTTTCTCCCATATCCCCAATGACATGATAGATAAACTCATAATTGGTCCCATTTGAGTGTGAGTGGGCCCTGATATAGCTTTGGCACACTGTCCATTACTGGTTCAAACCTTGTGCCTAATCCTTGCTGGACAGGCCCCAGCTCCCCTTAACCCTGAATTAGATTTAGCAGATTGGATTTGATGTTATGTCCACATGCATAATTCTACTGTCAGTTATTTACTGTGGGACCCAAACTTTAGTGAAGCCTTTAGATACCATGCCACTGTATATGATACACAGCTTACTGCAGCACATTTCTGACCCTGATGTCACAGTAAGGGTGTATTATACTACTGCAGCTCCTACTGTCAAAGACAGCTGTATCTGGGACTTCTTGGTAGGGATGCCAATGATCATGGTGGGACCACCTCAGCATTTTAAGACTGCGTTATCATCACAGTCGTAACTGGCTTGCTTGAGCATTGAAGACATCAGGAACTGCACCCTGATGGTGTGCTCCAGGATTTACTTCTTGGATTTTTAATAATGTTTGTTTAAAATGGACGGTTATTGGATTTGACAAAACATTCTAAACTCTAGCACTTAATGTATATATTGTATAGCTAGAAGCCTTTATGATTTTAATTATACTACTCACCACAGAACTCAGAATACTGTTTTGTGTTCCCACTGGGAGAATGATTGTGCTGATCATTTGTATCCAGTAACACTGAGTTTCATCCTCTTCTGGTAGGTAAAAGCTCATCATCAACAACTTCCTGTGAAAGAGGAGGTGTTACAGAAGCTGGAGTCATATATTCAGACTATTATCACTTCTCTTCCTGAAGACCTGCAGGCTGTCCTTAAAAGACATTGATTACAAAGCTAAAATGAAATACACATTCAAATTACCTTTTTTTGTTGTTGTTGTTTATATGTGTTTAATTAATTTGGATATAGGAACAATGTGCTATCCTAAAAACCTTTTGTTTATTAGAAAGTGAAACAAGAGTTTTTGAATAAGGTTCTTGTTTCAGAGTATGTAAGGTGCTTTAATTTTTATAAAAGAAAAAAGATAGTTGTCTTATTTTTGGTTTTGTGGAATCTTCAAATCTCAAACTGGCAGTATTTTGAAAGAATTACATGAACAAAAATTTAGCTGCATTGTTGAGCTGAATGGTCTGCTCTTGTCAAAACTTTTTGTATGATCTTATTGCCTCAGTATGATATATATGATAATTTAATTTGATTTCTTTTTTAAATTAGTATATTTATGATTCTAATTATATAATTGATTATGATTCTTAATACATTATGTAAAGTTTATTACATTTGTTTATTGTGTTAACAAATTTTAAGACATTGAAATGAAATTTCACCCTAGCATTACTAGCTAGCT
Organism: Erpetoichthys calabaricus; assembly: GCF_900747795.2. Taxonomy (NCBI): domain Eukaryota; kingdom Metazoa; phylum Chordata; class Cladistia; order Polypteriformes; family Polypteridae; genus Erpetoichthys; species Erpetoichthys calabaricus. Next base: position 277,157,458 of record NC_041394.2, on the reverse strand, counting down.
CTTTTACCTGGCAACTCTGAACTGGACCATGTATATAAGTGTGCCCTGCAATAGACTGGCACGCCAAAAAGGGTTGGCTACAGCTTTATACATGATGTGGCCAGGATAGGATCTGAACCCAGCCACCCTGAAAATTGTTAAGTATGGTGGGCAGCTGATGGATGGATGAATAGATAGATATATAGTAGCAAATTGTTTCCTTGAATGTTTTCTTAATTTGATTACTAGCATTCGCCAAACTTAGTGCTGCCACGCATAATGGCTTTCTCAGGAAATTAATTTCTCTGGCATTTCATCATTAACCTTGCAAGTGAATTCAGTTTCAAACTGTAAAGGGGAATATGCTACACTTCCTTGGCATGCAGCCTGCTTCTACATATTGTGAAGGGGATAGGTGATAATTCATTTTCAGATGTTTTTGCAAAAATGCATCTATTACTCATTTACTATTATGTAACTTTAACAAACACTTCTTTGAGTCTTCATAACACTTACAAAGCATCAGTGAAGTGTTTATTCAGCTCTGCAATGGGACCTACTAACAAAACGTTACTTTGGAGTGGTCTGAGGTGGCTTAACTGAGATACATATCTCTTGATATCACATATTTAGTATAAGACCCGTGAATCCTAGCAAGTAATTTTACCATCATGTCAATATGCCACACTGCACAGAGACAAATAACCTATAATAACTAATGTTTTATAAGTGTTATAATGACCAAAAAAGCCTTTGGTAGGGTCTTCTTACGTAAGAGTACATGAGTAATAGATTATTTTTTTGCAATACCTAAACTAAAGTGGTACCGTAATTTTTGTTCCAGGTACTTTAGTTCATGTTAACTTGATTGATGACTTTTAATTTGCCCAGGCTGAGTGAGACTGTGTGTGCCCTGCAGTGAAGTAGTCACCCAGTTTGCCAGCATAGGCTCCAGGCCTCTGCGACTGTAAGTTTGATTAAGCAGGTTGGAAAGTGGATGCCTGGGTGGATAATTAAAGTCGATGCCAGCTGCAATATTAAAAGAAGTTACAATGGAGGCTAGTTAACTGGACAAATAACTTACAGAGAACAGCAGAACCATGGAAAAAACTACTTAACAGTGCAGAAATTAGCAAAACCATTCAATGCCAGCTTATTAATATTTTAGAAACATTACAGGAAAAAGGATGTGAAATGTTGGCCTATGCAGAATGGTAAGTTCTTATCAAAACTCTCTCTTTATATTTTTTGGAAGTTTATTCTTAAAATGATAAGCTGACACATTGTCTTTGCATGATCCCAGTTTGGTACAACCCAGTTGGGGCTGCATATGTGTAGAGTTTGAAACACTGGTGATGCCTGAAAATACCGTATTGTATTTAACTCATAGTTTCTGCGATGTTAGACAATTTAGAGCATATTTATTTCAGTCATTTGTGCTGGAACATGCAGTTTTTGATCAGCACCTTCTTGGAGCTAATACGTACATCCCTGTATATGTGAAAAAAAGAGCTGCACCAGTATCTATAGAAGCACAACACATTGTGAATGCTGGTCAGTGAATGCAGTGGACCTGCACTTTACCTTACAAACTGGTGGGTGGAAGGGGACAAAGGTTTGGAATCATTTTCAACGTTTCCACTTATATTTTAGCTGTTTTTGCTTGCAGCTGATTATGTATAATAATTAATAAAAACAGATTGTATGGAATGTGCAAGTTCAGTCAAATCATTTGTTTTGTTTAGACTTGACATTCATAAGATCTCTTGGTATATGTACAGTGCGTTTTTGTTTAAGTTCTGTGCTTAGATTTATGCCCAGTAGGTATCTTTCTTGATATGTTTCTGTTTTGTTGTTGAATATTCCTGAAGTGAACGCTGTTAAAAATATTTTGATTTGTTGGTAAATGTTTCTCTCACTGTATCTAATTAGAACAGAAGGGACAAACCTTTATTCATATGATATATTTGCATCGAACAGTGCATCACCTGAGACCCTAAAGTGGATTGTGTCCTTGAAATGTTATAGTATGTCCTAAATATTTTACTAAATGTTTGGCTGTTGAACCTGATCTAAAGCAAGTCTGTTATTTGCTCTTGACAGTCAGTTGTTTGGCTTTGAATGAATTTAGAATGTTTGAAGATTTTTTGCTTTTTAATGACTTTTTCTAATTTTGCCTTTTGTCCTGTGTTTTAATACTGAGAAATCAAATTTCTTAAGTGATGTGTTGCTTAGCCACTCCATGGGTCGTGGACTGTGGTGAGGTATAAGCATATGTCTTGTTCCTATGGACGCTGTAAACTTTAAACTTGTAGAGGCTTTTGGTCCCTGGGTGCAGTTCATAGGCCATGCTGCCATGATTCCACCCACCTCTTGGACTCTAAAGTAGTTATGATGTGTCATTTCAAAACACTCCCTAACACCACTTTATGAAGAAAAAATTGTTTTATTTCTTTTGCATTTTACAATGTGTTGGCGTGTTTGCTGATTTTCCTGCTTATATATTTACAGCTGTTCCTTTACACAGAAAATAACGGAGCTCCCCACACCTTGTCACTCTCTCCTCTGAAAAGTGTCATAAACTGTCTTGTGTGGTAGAATCGGATAAACAGGCACTAAAATGTTTCAAAAAGCCTTAACTTGGAGACATTCATTGTGTGATGATCTGAATGTTTTAAATGCCAATCCAATGCAATACAGGAGAGAAATGAATGGCACAACAACCCTGTACAATAGCCAAACCAAAGTTTCATTACAAAATGGTGCCATGATATGACCTTTTAAAGTGAAATAAGGCTAGTGCTTAAAGAAGTGAGAGAAGTCATACAAGTGCAAGGCGCTAGCTGTAAAGTAATCAGTGCTTTTGATAAGAACATTTTCTTTTCCAATGTATGTATATTTAAGCTCCTCATGTAAATAAGCAAATGTGAATAAATGGAGCTCACTGGTAACAATAACAGGATTAAATACTGTATACTGTACTGTAATAATTTGAATCAGGTGCCTCTACATGTGTGCAAATAATTTACTTTATTTAAGTAAAATGTTTTTTAAGATATCTGTGCAAAATATGAATATGATAAATGTCCTCAGAGAACAGCTGTTTTAAAACATCTATGGTAATTGTGTTGTCCCAGCAATTTACCATATGTTGTTTTGCTGCATTTTGCACTTCTTTTAAAACTTTATTATATTCTGAAGATGGTATTTTGTAGTAGCATAAAACAGACTTGACTGTGTAAAGCCTATAAGTTGACTTATTGTACTGTAGTCTACATTAAAAATGGTAGTCTGCTGTTTTAAACTGAAGCCAATGTTACATGAGATTGTACAATAATAAAGCAAAGTGATTGCTATCAAAATGCCTTATTTATTCCTGATTTCATAAAATCTGAAGGTGGATGAATGCCCAATAAATCGGAGTCAAGTTCGTCTATTCATTCACATCTGGAGGCACACAGTGCAGTTCAGGATCAGACATGAAGAGCGATTAGAGTGAGTACACTCATGTTCACCCCACGTATTCTCATTCACATTCATGAAATGAGTTACCGTACAGTGGAACTGAAGATGGCATTAACAGACAAGTAAAAATATTTTGGAAACATTAGGTGAAAAGAAAGTGATAAACTGTTCAACTCAATGACGTGCTCTCATTAAAACTTCATTCAAATTGTAAAATTCTTGTATCTGAAAACCTATGAGACTCTGTAAGCAATTGAGTTGCTTCTGTTGCCAACACATAAGGTGCCAGGATGGAAAAACAGGCTGTTGCCCTGGGGGTAAACATTAAAATTATACAAAGATATTGTCTGTCTGTATACCTGCATTGTTATCACTCTTTAATTTAATATTGTTCTTTATCAGTATGCTGCTGCTGGAGTATGTGAATTTCCCCTTGGGATTAATAAAGTATCTATCTATATATCTATCTATCTATTAAGCACAGTTCATAAATTGCCAACAGATTGCTGTGTGTCCACTGGAGTTTGTGTATTTTTTGTTTTATTGTTGTTTTTGAAATTATTTTTCATGTTTTTATGTAGTTTCTATTTATGATTTAACAGCTATGTATTGTCTCTTTAAATAATCTTATGCTCCTTGTATTCTGTAGTTAGACCCGTAGGAGGCAGAGCTACCTTGATATAAGTGCTGCTGGGTCCTCCTTCTGTGTTTATAAGGCCCTGCAGTGACACACACTGAGTTTGTATCAGAGGCTGTGAGTATTGTTTTTCTTTTTTATTCATATTTATTGGACTTTCCCTGCCTCCTCTGTGGGATTTAAATTAGGAATGTTTGTTTTGGATTGCCTTTTAGGCAAATCCTTTTTGTTCCTTTTTTCTTATTTTTCTATTTTTATTAATTCTAACTCTATAAACATTCATTGTTACCCTTTGGTGAACAAGGCAGAGTTTTAAGAATTTCTCTCTCTTTATGAGCTTTTTGAGACCTTTGTAATATTTTTCATTTTAAAAATTAAAGTCAGTGAGGCCTATGAAAAAAGTTGTAATGCCGGGCCACCTTAAATTCCCTCGCACATTTTCATCAGCGTCTTTCTTTTGCAAATGTGTCAATCAGCAGAGGCAGCAAGCAGCCTGCAATCCCACCCCCAACCAAAACCCCCACCATCGCAGCTGAAGTGTCTTTATCTGGGTGTGAAGTGCCTGGAGTTGTGTAGGGTAAATAATATAACATTATTTGGAATACATACATTTTGTGTGTGTTCCGTGTCTACAATGATCTGGATAAATGTAGGATGACAGGAAATGCAAGGCAAGAAATGAACACATAACTAACACAGAAACTTTTTTCATGTATACTTGATAAAATGTTCAGCAAAATCTTTTACAAGTAGAAAAAATTTACAACGGGTGTTACAGACTCAAATCAAATGTATGTTTTTATTATATAATAGTAATAATAATAACAGCTCACTACTCAAAATGGAAAATGCAGGGAAGACCCAGGATCAAACCCACAACCTCTTGATTTAGAGGCAGCTGTTCTTATCTCTAACCCAGCCATGTGATTGATAAATGGGCTTTGGTTTTTACATATTGACAGCAACATGTAACTTGAATAATTTATTTTTCTTTGGTTACATTCTTGAATAATGGTGCATTTGCTTTGTTATACCTTTTGTGAAAGTGTTTATTTGATATTTAAACTTCAGTCTTCACACATTATACATTTCATGTCAACATTTTATAATTTTACATGAAAAAAGTTTGTTTTTATTTATGTGTTCAACGTTTCTTGCCTCACATTTCCTGTCATCCTACATTTAATCCAGATTATTGTAGAAATGAAACACACATGAAATATATGTACAGTAATCCCTCCTCCATCGCGGGGGTTGCGTTCCAGAGCCACCCGCGAAATAAGAAAATCCGCGAAGTAGAAACCATATGTTTATATGGTTATTTTTATATATTTTAAGCCCTTATAAACTCTCCCACACTATTATAAACATTTCACGCACAATTATACAGCATAAACCCTTTGTATTCTCTTAGATATTAGGTAAGATTCATTGAAATTATGTATGTAAACACAGTTTACATACAATAAAACCTAAATATTATTTTAAAGATATCGAGCGTCTCCGATATCACATATGTTAAAGCCATTACGACAGACAGGCCACCAGCAATAAATACGTACAATGCAAGAAAAATTGTATACAATAAAATGTGTGTACAGTGACACTAAACTATGTACATGTAATAAGTACTGTACGTAAATAATTAATTATGGTTACTCACCAACAATGACACGACGACTTGTCCGATAACGATGAGTTTCATTTTACTGCACTACAAAGGACTACAGCTCTTCTAAAGGAGCCTCTTCAGGCGACTGTTTAGCACCGCCGTTGTACTTCTTCCATCACTCTTCAATCCAAATCCCTAAAGCAGATTCCATCCAGACTACTGCCTTATCACGTCCACTTGCAACTCGTTTTGCACCCTGGTTAAAGGACACTGCGGCCGTAGATCTTATATGCTTTTCCTCCTTTTTAAATAAAAAGAATCGTGGACTCAATGATGCTGTAATGGTGTCCTGCAGCGGTGTAGCTGTTTCCTTCCTTCAACATATCCAAAACTTTTACCTTTTCTGCAATCATTTGCACCCTCTGTTGGCGCTTGGACACGGCTCCTGCAGCAGTAGCGTGCGTTAATGCTGAATGAGTGAGATTAGACTTCCTGGTTAATGCAGCACTCCGTCGCTGAGCCAATCAGCAGCACACAGGAACTTAACCGAAGGCTCTGATTGGGTAGCTTCTCAGCCATCCGCCAATAGCGTCCCTTGTTTGAATTCAAATGGGCAAATCAACTGAGGAAGCACACGTACTGTAGACTGCAGACATCCGCGAAGCAGTGAAAAATCCACGATATATATTCACATATGCTTACATTTAAAATCCGCGATGGAGTGAAGCCGCGAAAGACGAAGCGCAATATAGCGAGGGATCACTGTATTCCAAATAATGTTATATTATTTACCCTATACATCTCAAGGCACTTCACACCCCGATAAACAGACTTGAGCTCAGAGAATTTTGTGTCTCACTTCAGCTGCGTCGGTTTGGGATGGGATAGCAAGCCAGTGTTGATTGACACATTTTAAAAACAAAGATGCTGATGAAGAGGTGCAAAGGAATTTAAGGAGGCCCGGCATTATGACATTTTTCATAGGCTTCAGGGATTCTAGTGCTAAAAGCAAGCTCCCCATTGTTAGGCCCATATAGGCCTCATCCTGCAGGAAGTAGTTTGGGGTGAGCCTCATCTGGGCCTGCTGTCATGGCTTATTTTGGAGGCTTCACACCCTTTTGCCACATCTGGAACTCCTGATGATCTAAAGGGCTTCCCAAATGAGAAGTCAAAAGACAAGGCAAGGTTCATTATTAAAAGGGTCAAAAATCATGCAGTGAGAACCAAATTGTAAAGTCAGAAATATTAGCAAAAAGGTTACAATTAAGAGGAAAAATTAAGTGAAAGTAGCAAAATCAAAAAAAGTGAGCAGATGTTGGCTCCTGCCTTGTTTTTAATATTTTCAGAACAGGCTTCAGCCCCTCATGATGATGCATGTTTGATAATACAGGGCATTCGAGTTCAGTCCTGGGGGCCTCCTGTATGGCTACACGTTTTTTTTTTTCGTTGTTTGTTCCAACCAATTTCATTTTTACACATTTATTTAGCTGACCTTTTTTGCTTTTCTTATTTTGCATTAAGGAAAAGTGTAGTAGTGCAAGATTTGCAATGATACCAAATAAAGATTTCTTTGCCATAACTGTAATTGTTTAACTCTTTTTTGTCATTTTCTGTTTAATTTACTTTTTTATGTGGAGTTTGCTCTACTAATTTAATTATATCTGGACACTGACAATTAATGACCAGTGACATGGAAACAGGTGCAGATGATACTGAATGCTGAAGAACAGCAGCTACTGCAGTGTACCTCACTTGTGTGTTTCTTAGCAAATAAAGTCTTAAATAACCTGAACATCAGCAAAGCACCAATTATTAAAAAGCAAGATAAAAAATGACTTTGTCCCTATCTAATTTGCAAAAGTGCTTGCTTTATCAAGGTCTCCTTTAGCATAACCAATTTGTGACTTCTGGATTGACTCCAGGCAACACAGAAACTGGGTGATAACAGCTTATTTAATTAATGGAGAAGTCCAATTAAAAGAAGAAATAAGCTACAAGAAGAACCTGCATCCACAGGGGGTGCCCAGGACTGAAATTGAAAACCCCAGTGATAATGGAAAGTCAGATTGATTCTTGCTGTATTCTTCCTTGCACCTCACCTCCTCACCTAATTTATGGCACAGAATTTTTTTTTTTTTTTTAATTCATAGAAACTTTTTGTAAAACTTTTAATTTCCAAAGAATGCCTATTTTGAAAAACTCACTATAGCCCAACTTGCATGTGGTGAGAAAGGATAGGTATTTTTTTTCCTTATTTTTAGTAACACAAATAGGCTTCAGGTAGTTGCTCCGATTCTGATACCTGGAACAAAAGAAAATCAGCCCCCAGACTTTCAACATGCTTTTTTCTGGCGGCGCAGTGGTAGTGCTGTTGCTTCAGTTAGGAGACCTGGGTTCGCTTCCCGGGTCCTCCCTGCGTGGAGTTTACATGTTCTCCCCGTGTCTGCATGGGTTTCCTCTGGTTTCCTCCCACAGTCCAAAGACATGCAAGTTAGGTGTATTGGCGATCCTAAATTGTCACTAGCGTGCGCTTGGTGTATGTGTGTGTGCCCTGCGGTGGGCTGGTACCCTGCCCAGGGTTGGTTCCTGCCTTGCGCCCTGTGTTGGCTGGGATTGGCTCCAGCAGACCCCTGTGACCCTGTGTTAGGATATAGTGGGTTGGAAAATGACTGACTGACTGACATATTTTTTCTATTGTACAGGATGATGTTTGGCTGACCATCTGTATTTGATTAACCATGTGGCAGGTTCAATAGTTCAGGTGCGGCAGTCTATAAGGAGGAAGGTGAACTCTGCTTCCTGCACTTTGGCTACTACTGGAAAGTTTGTTTTCAGCCCTTAGCCACCACTCAAACATCTCAGCTGGCTAGCACTCATTGTTTCCACTTGGAGGAAATAAAGGTAAATAAATATTTACAGTCTTTTACAGTTGCACTCTGTTGCACTACCCTGGATCTAGCCTGGACAAGATGGTGACAGATGACAAAATGCCAAATCAACAACTTTTATAATGCATACACTGACATGTTAATGGAGGAAGTCACAAAAATAAACCTCCTAATTAGCTCTTCACTGCTGCTGCCAAGGCCTTCTAACTGTATCTCCTATATCATTTTCTGCCTAACAATCTTAATTTTTGAATCCTGACTGAATTTAGACATTAATATTATTGGGGGGTGGGGGGGGGGGGAAGCATTATTAAATATCAGGTAGTGGTTTTGCTGAATCCATCTAAATGTAAACTGTAATCCTACTGAACATTTACTAACACAAAGAAATATGGCACTAAAAAAGAAAACATTTAGTCTGTTGTTAATAATAATACTAATAAGAAGAACCAGAGTAAAATTAACTGAAGAAATCCCATTGAGCAACACAACATCCCTGAGGGACCACTGAAAATTGTCTGCATTCTCTGCAGGCGAACACTGGGGCATTGTCAGTGCAGCAGGCCGTGTCTATTCATAGGTCCACATGGTATTATGACCTGTACTTATTTTGAATTCTGTCTACAATTTTTTTCTCCATCATCACATATACTTTAATACACTCTGAATTGGGCAATATCTAATCACCATTTTATTCTTTGTTTTTCTTTAGTTCTCAGATTTATTAATGTTAATTTTGTCCTGCTTTTACACCATTCTGTGGCTCTGTTGCCTAGATATTACATTCGATTATCAGGGTGATGCATAGTGGAAGTTACAATGATATTTAACCCATTGTCACAGTTATCCAGAATTGTGGGTACATTCTTAAAGACTTTCATGTGTGCTTTCATATGCACCTTTTTGCATGACAGATGTGGCTTAGGGTTTGCTTTCATTTTGGTCTTATTCCATAGTTCATCTGACTTCCTGGTTTTTATCCTTTTATAATCCTTTCACTATGTTTCCTCCCATGATCCTTTACTTTTTTGCCCTTGCAGTCTGCCAGTTCAGTCCTACATCAGAATATAATGCAATTTGAGCTGTTTTATATATTCAATCAAGTAATAACACATCTTCAAGAAATACTTCTTTACTATCTGCAGGCTTCCCTATATTGGTAATAAAGACACCTAAAACAATTTGAAGTGATACACATGATATAAGAAATTATTTGTAGGTTTCATTATCAAGAAGATGGTTGGCAAATTATTTTAGTGGGCTGATGCTGCTGCTTCACAGATACAGCATCATGGGTTTGACTCCCATCCCCAGACATTTGCTTATTCACCTTCTACATCCCAAAAAAACACATGCATGTTAGGGTGGCTGGCAGTTCTATGTGTGTGCTTGTGTTAGTGTGTGTGGATTTGTGTAATCTGCCAAAAAAAGCTCCAGTGCCCTACGACCAGAAATTGGTTTAAGTGGGTTTGAGAATGATGTGATATACTGTAGATGACACTAAACAACATACAGAGGAGAAAAAGTCAGATGAATTAGTGTGACAAATAAATGAAGGTGGATCCTATGACCCTGTCCTCAGGCAAACTAATTAAAACCACAAAGGACAATTAAAATCTGTGCAGTTTTCTTGTTTTAGTTTATCTCTGAAGGCCAAGCAACCCATCAATTGATCTTAGAATCATGAGTGTGCATGAAATACACAGATACTCAGCAAGGAAATAATAAAATAATAAAACTTTCCTCTATTTCTCGATTCTACAACATATTTTTTCTTAACGCCACCTACCTTATCTGGACGTCATTTTTGAACAATTTTGTTTTTTTCTTTGCTCTTGACCTGCCTTGCCACACAACAGTCTGGCAGTGACAGTCTTATTCTTCATTATCCTTTTTCTGTCACAGTATCTGAGGAGGGGATACTGAACAACTGGTATTATAAAGATTAATGTGAGTAAACACTTCCTCCAAAAATGTTACAAATAAAGAGTGAGTTTTTAAATTTTGTGAGGTATGCAAATATACAGGTGTATATATAATATACTAGGGGGCTCTGCACCCTGCTCGCTTTGCTTGCCCACCCCTGGGTTTGGTTTACCAGATATACAATGGGAATTGTTACATATGTATTATTTTCACTTTTACTTTAAAACTTTTGTAAAAACAATAGTTGTCCTTAATTTCCGGCCCCAGGCGTGGTTAAATCTCTTTCTCACAGTACGTATACCGCTGCTTGCGTTGTGAAGGGGGGGTGGCTGAACGCACACTAAGGAGATGCAGTCAGATCACGTTGTCTTGCTGGTGCTGCTGGCGAGCTGCCTGTTATGTTTGTCGCGCTGCGCGTCAATCATTTAAAAGTCTGTACAGCAGCTGTCCTTTTGCCCCTTCGTGTCTCTGCTGCTCGCGTTGTGAAGAGGGGTGTGGCTGAACACACGCTAAAAAGTTGAGATCATCTGCTGGCTTCCAACTGCTGCTGCTGGCAAGCTGCGTGTTCTGTTTGTCCGTGTTTTAAGAGCTGGGAGCACATGATGTCTGCCTACCAAAAGCATTCCAACAACTGCTAGGTTAGATGTCCGTGAACTTGTTTTAAATGTTGTCTCACTGCCTTGTCTCGCAGGACATTAAAGTGTCTCTCGTGGGACGTCAAATCGCAATCTCTTGGCACCAAGTCTCATGTTTAAGGTCCCCGCGAGACGCTCTGTGGCCAATCTCTTTCATCTCGTTGGTCTTTTAAGTGTCTTCTGAGAAGATCATGTCTCGTCTCCCTGGTCTCCCTTCCACCAAGATTTTTTTTTTTTATAATAGAGAGATAGTAATACAGTACATGCAGAAAGTATTCAGACCCTTTTACTATGTTCATATTTTGCCATTTTATATATTTTTGTAAATTTAAAAACTACAATAAAAAAACAAATATGAAATTGATACAAGTATTCAGACGTTTTAGGCAGTACTTAGTTGAAGCCCCTTTGGCAGGGAATTTTCTGCCATTGTTCTCTGCAGATTCACTCAGGCTCTGTCAGGGTGGGTGGAGACTGTCAATGGTCTCTCCAGAGATGTTTGATTGAGTTCAAGTCTGGGCTCTGGTTGGACACCTCAAGGACATTGCCATAGTTGTTCATTAGCAACTCCTGTGCTGTCTTTGGTTTCTGCTTAGGGGTCATTGTCCCGTTGGAAGGTGAACATTTAGCCCTGTCTGAATTCTAAAGCTATCTGGAGCAGGTTTTTATTAAGGATATCTCAGTACTTTGCTACATTAATCTTTCCCTTAACCCTGACTATTCTCCCAGGCCCCACCACTGACAAAGAACAGTGCCCACTACCATACTTCATTGTTGTAATGGTATTGTGCAGGTGATGAGTGATGCCTAGTTTACTGCAGATATGATGCTAATTTTTGTTTCATCAGACTAGAGAATCTTCTTTGTCACAGTTTGAGAGTCCTTTAGGTGCCTTTTTGCAAACTCCCAAGTGGGCTTCCATGTGTCTTTTATTGCAGAAAGGCTTCTGTCTGGCCACTCTGTTATAAAACCCAGATCACTGGAGTCTTGCTGTGAGGGTTGTCCTTCTGGTGACTAGAGTTTGCAGATATATCATCCTCCAGACTGAGCACAGTCATCCTGCAATTGCATCAAGATAGAGAAATACCACAGCTGTCTTTATTTCCAAGAACTCATACTCATGAGAGTCAAAGTATGAAAGGAAGCTCTTGATGGAACCTGGTCTTGTTGGACTCATTACCAACCTTCGCTCATGCTTTTAAAACAAAGCGCTGTGGATTACCTTTCAGCCACAATCTTGGCCATCGAGCAACGACTTTCATATTCGCTTTTGATGTCTAGAGCTTTTGGTAGATGTTACCTGACAAAACCATAAGGTAAATCTGTAGTCAGGACTATCAGTGTGGTGATACCTGACCTGGCTGTCTCCAGCGAATACACCCACGGAGGACAATTCATAGAAAACAGTACTATCACTAACCAATCCCAAAATATAACACATGGCGTAAAAAAGTTAAGCAGATTCATAAAACCTGCAAAGAAAAATAATAAGCATCTAAACAAAAAAGAGGTGAGTGCATAAAAGAAAGAAATATGATGTTTGGCTATTTTATTTTTCCCTGAGTACCTATATGTGTCTTATTTGCAGCTGATAAGCTATCTAGTTATTAACCTGCCATGTCTATACTCAATGTTAGAGGAAATGTCTTTGCTATGCAGCAGGCAAAGCAGATTTATTTTTGACTTGTGTAATAAATAAGATCTGGTACATGCATCAGTAATGAACAAGAAGTAATTACAAAAAGAAGTACCTCAAAAATGGTTTCTTGTCAAAGACTGGGTGCTGTCTTGTGCCCGGTGATGCCAGGAAAGACTCTGGGCCTCTGGCTCCCCTGAACTGGATAGGCAAGCTTGAGAATATTATGCTATATTATGTAGTACATCAAAAACACATTTAGTGGTTAAAAACTTCTTTACCTTTACCTTTGTAAAAGCAGAGTTAAGTTCTCTTTGTAAAAGAAAGCATTCTCTTTTGAAGTAACAAGTTTTCCTTTAAGGCAAAATTAACCTTTTTATAGGGCATGTCATTTTTTTTTTTTTTTTTTTTTTTTTTTTTTTTTGCAGAAAAGGTGAAATGCACCATAATAAATAATTCTGGATGACAGTCCTCTGCCTTTAACATGAGGCTCACACAAGCCCTCTAAAGATCAGGTTGTCTAGGCCATTCCTGAAAATAAACTGGCAACAATGATTTCCTCACAAAATTATAAAAAAAAAACAGTGTATCTTTATGATTTAGAAACAATGTAGCTTTATATATTATAACAATGCAAAAACATTAAAAGTCTGCTATGCCGCAGTCAACATCTAAAGTCCTGTGAATGTGTTATCAGTCCACTCAATCAAAAATGTGCAATGATGATACGGAGCAATGGCTTATTTTTAGCTTTGTGATCTGCTCAAAGACATATTCTGTTTATCTTCTCTAGACTTGCTAGGACCTGGGCAGTGTTAAGGATTCATCATAGAATGGTCTGGCATTTGATGCAAGCAGAATTGGGCTTCTCTCCCCCAAGGCAACCTGTCGAAAATTACGACGCAGCCATCCGTATGCTATACTGTCCAGAAACCCTTGCAGAGACATGGTGAAGGCCTGAAACAGCAAAACACACAGCACATTGTATTCTCAACCCCAAAGAAGGAAGCAACACCATTTAATTCAACACTTCACTACAATGACAGTGCAAGCTTTGGGTATGAATGCTTTAACTATAATGCAAAATGCAAAAAACTGCATTGTTTAAATTAAGCAGTTAAAATGCACTTCTCCTAAATTGAAATTTGAAATCACAGCTCCCACTCAACAAGGAGGTTGGGGTTCAGGTGTCCATGGAGTTTGCATGTTCTCCCTGTGTCCCAAAAGGTTTCCTCCGGGTGCTCCAGTTTCCCCCCACAGTCCAAAGACATGCAGGTTAGGAGAAACGGCAATGCTAGATTGGCCCCTGTTGTGTGTATTCAACCTGCTATGGACTGGTGCCCTGCCTTGCTCCTGATGCATGCTGGAATAGGCTCCATCCTGTCCATGAAGCTACTCTGGATAAGCAGGTTTACAAAATGAATGGATATTGCACATTCCACTGCTTGACAAAGAAGGCACACATGAAATACCATTAAAGCTACACAGTTTCTTAAAAAAAATTCTTCCAGGGTCGGTCTAAATGTGTGAGGTGTGCACAAGGTGTAACCCATTTTACCAATGGCACAAGATCACTAACACATTTGAAACCAAAGTTAAGAATGGTGGTCTGGACTTTAAAACTGCAGTCTCTGTGTTTGTGTATGTGTATAGTTCATAATTCAGCCATACTCCTCCATGAGTGTGATTTTATTCACCATTGTGCTATTTGAGAGGAGCTAAACTTCAGGAAAAGTTTGATTTTTAGGTAAACTGAAATGGCTTATTTTGCTGTGCTTTCATATAAAATATGGCCTCATAACTGAATGGGCAGTGGTTTTCTAGCTTTAAGATATTTTTAGGTTTAGGTTTTATTTAGTTGTACAACATTTTCTAATTTTATGTCCACATGGACACAGTTTTACAAGTGTTTTCTTTATAGTTGTCAAATTGTACATACTTTATAGTGTACCTATCAACTTAATCCCCACAATTTTACTGTCTGGGACATAACTCAATTTTCTACTGATAATGTGAGAGTTCAAAGCTTCCAATATAATCAGAAAATGTAAGAATTAAATAACAACTGTGCACTGATGTAATATGTTACTTTAACCTGCAAGAAGTTTAAGCAAATGGTTATTTAATTTTAAAATGTTTTCATTTTTATTTTTTAGACTCCCTTTGTGAGCAGTAAGATCACCATGCACATATACTCTTATTTTATATTTGTTTTTTTTATACCTTCTGATGCAGACTATACCTCATCTGCCCAAATCAAAACTTTGAAAGTGTATTTTTTAAGATAATTCTTACTTTGCTTATTTTTTGAAATACTGTTGAGGTCACTACTTGAACTGTGCTATTAAAAATAACAGCGTAAATAGAGATTAACTTTTTTCATGTCTATAGTGCATTTCTACAAGAATACAATTTACATGAAATACTGCACATCTGTTATAGTAACATATCAGATCATTTACTTAATAAGCAACATGCAAAAACTGGTGAGCTACCTATGAGCCTAAAGTGAGAGGATGTCATTTAACTACACATCTAGGAATAAACTTATTTTGAAAATTGAGAGTGCTTCATGACACTCTTTGACTATTCTGCTAAAAAACATCTGAAATTAGGCACAGTCAGTCCATATACACATGGGAAGAACATGCAAACTCCATACAGAAACTGACCAGGTTAGCAATCAAACCTGAGCTCATGGCACTGTGCAATAATAATAATAATAATTCTATACAATTAATTTATATAGCAGAGCTCAAAAGCTCTTCACAAATATTCAAAAGAATACAACAGAAATAAATGTAAAGATGACATTAATAATGCAGGATCAAACATTAATAAATATTTGAAAGACAAATTTCTGAATTTGATTAAGAAACAAGCAGGATAAAAAAAGGAAGAAAGCTGTGAACAAATAACACAATTTTTGTACAATTACAGTGATATAGAACAATGAATAGGGTAAGTGTGAATTTCAATATCAGTTTTACAGTCAAGTGCTGGATGACATCGACCATTTAATGGCTATTTGTTTGCTGTTCAGTTCAGATCTAACAATCCCAGCTGACCTCCGTGGTGTTGCCAAGTAAACAGACCAGACTGAGTCAACTCACTTTAATTGGTACTAATAACTAAAAAGGCTCAGTTGATAACATTGACTGCATGCTACACAGCTGCTTAATATGTCACTAAAAAGGTATTGTCCATAAACAATATCTGTGAGAAGTTAGGTTAAGTGGCTAAAATTCCTACCTTCTTTGCTGTATAATGTAACATTTTTTCCAGTTTGAATACTGACTGAATCTGAAGTGTAGGGGGTGGCTATTTGATCTAGACAAATCTTCCATGGCTCTAAATTTCAATTTCCAAAGTAATTAGTGGCATGTTTTAACTTAAGTGCCTTTTCATTAATGTTTACTGAAAGTTACCCACCATTCACTGACAAGGAGTTATCTGTGACTGACAGTCAATTGTGGCCAATGAAATCCACAGAGTTAGTCATTGACAAGTGTTTAGGCATTCGCGCTTATTTCTAGAAGGGAAAGCTGACTGATACATGAAATGACCAATGAAATCCACAGATTCAGATGGCAGCAGTGAGTGGTACTTGCACATGCACACAAATCAATGCTTGTTCCAACCAATTTACAATTGGGCAGTTTTATAATATTTAACAAATATACCTGCAACTTCATGCTCATGTGTACATTACGCACAAAGTCTAGTGTGATGAAAATTACAAAAACTAGTTTTGCTTTTTCATTTTAGTTAATGAAATGATTATTCTTTTGTTAACAACATATTTCGTTTAAGTTTTTGTTTAATGAGAATAACATGGTGCATGAGTTATGTAAGCATTACAGAAAAGTATAGACACATGTCATAATAAATTTAAGGATCCTTACCTGTATAATATACAGGGCAAACAGTTTTGTTGGACTAATATTGGCCAATGAAAGAATTATAAGTATGAAAGCTTTGGAAAGAAAATAAAAATGATTAGCAGGCAACTAATAATAATACTTTTTCATTGACATTAGAATATACCCTAATTAACAGCAGAAATTAAAAGAACTCAGGCTGGTGCATGCACATCATGCTTGTGTTTTATTTAAAAATATCCACACTTTTGAGCTATTTTGCACTGTTCATAAATTTTAGTTTACCATTTCCTTTTACAAAGTGCTAATGCTGAATAATAATACATTTTATTAATATAGTGCCTTTCCCGTGCATATACATGTATAATACTTCTTATTCTAAAAGGGGACGTAGCCTTTTACAGTTTGGAACTACACAGTAAGGTATTGCTCCTATTCCTCTGGAGTCTATCAAAGGTGGTGGCCCATATTTATGAAAGTATGAAAACACCTACAGTAGTTCCACTATAGCTGAACTGCACCCCCTGCACCCACTCTAGTGAACATCTGTACTAACCTGGAGTCCAGCAGATTAAAAATGCAAGGAAAATGAATTTCACAGTCAAATAAATGTCTTTTATGTTTCTGCTGTTGAATCCATCTCCTCGTAGACAGAATAATCCATCTTCTTCATAGCGACGACACCAGAGATTTACTTTGCAGTATGCAACCTGGTGTGGGGGGACAATTCTGTTAAAGCCAAAAGGCAGCATCATGATTTAAGAAAAAAAGAGAAGAATTTCAAAAAAGTCCTGAGCAGAGACTGAAGGCAGCAACTGCCTTCACTTTGGCCTGAATTTCATGTTTTGGTCTTTTCTTGCTTCTTTTACTCACCTGACATAAAATATTTGAGCATGATTTTATGGCAGAAATCACTCAGACAAATACTGAATACAGCTTTTATACAACTCCCCAATTTCCAAGCTTAGTATTACTGAGGGTCACTATGTAGCCATTAAGAACTCACTCAAGGACACATTGTTGCTCTGTTAGTCATTTTGAACTACAACTACTAAATAAAAATATTCATGTGCTGAGGCTGAACCAAAAATATAGCTTTTAATAAGACACATTTCATATACCACATAATTGTAGTTCACACTATGAACAGATTAGAAATGCAGGAATTAAAGTGTAAACCTTTTTTCAGTCACTTTTCTCCATTAAAGAGTCACTTGAAGCCACTGACCATGAACTAAAATTAGCACATTCACAAACTGAAAAATTTAAGCATATGACAGGCAACTGCCAAGATGGCAAGGGATTGTCAAAGTCCACGCATCATTTTGGAGGCACTGGATTTAAGTAAGGCATATCAGGGCCTTGATAAGGAGTGTAACCCCTAATAGCAAACTGACAGTCCCTGTGCATGGCAGTGTGGGTAGTCAGATGCTGCCAGGGTGCAAAAGGCCCCTCTAAAGTAAGTAATTCCCAAAAAAATACTTAGAGCGAACTAAAGTGAGAGAAGATGGCAGCTAACTAGGATAGGAAGGACACTTCTGCTTAAAAGGCAGCTTGGAAGAAACTTTACAAATGTGGCCCTTTGAAGATTATTTAGGGTTTATCGGTGCAGGGATGCTAGAAGGATTCATTGCCTGGTGGGCTTTTATTCTAGAAGTGAATCAGAAGCTTGATTCAAAAACCGATTCTAAAATAGGCTTTAAATGATCACACCATTAGGATTTAGATGAGTTTATACTTTACTTGAAATGTCACTTGGACTGAATCGTTCCTAATGTGGAGGATATAAGGTCAGAGCCTGAGAAAGAGAAAGAGACATGGTGGGAAACTGAGAGAATGTGTGCTTTCACAGTACTTGAGATTTTAGTAAGCTGGGAGGCATACTCTACCTACAGTGGCAAACACGAGCAAAGAAGCATGTGTATTTGTGGATGCATGATTCTGTTTTGTTTCTTTCTTTTGTTATCTTTTGTTTTCATGAAGTTCTTATTTTAGTTAAGTAAAAATAAAATAATAAATTCTTCACTCTGTCATTACTCCAGGCTGGGGAGCAGCCTGGCAATTGAAAATTACGCAGTAACCACAAAGGATGGTGGCTGAGGCAATGCAACATATTTGTGATGACTTATAGGTAGTTTAAAAATGCAAACTGCAGCGCTCTGCCTTTAGTCTATTTGATGTCATGGTCAAGTGAACATGGATGCTCCACTGCAGGATTGCACTGTTGTTGAACAACATGCCGTAGAGATTTCCTTGGGCAGAGGGAATGAAACCTGCTGAAATTTACTGAAGGATGCTGGCTTGTTCAGACCAGTAAGTTTTCTGGGCACCCATCTTGTGCGAACTTTACAGTACTTTACAGTATCCCAAGTCATCATTAGTCATGGTGCAGATCCATAGCTAATAGCCACAGTTGCAGCAACAGCATCTGTCTGTTCTGATTAAGGCATTTGCCATGTCGATGTGGCCTTGTGTGTGCAATGTTGATGGTCAACCTGATTGAGCTTCATCGATTACACTTGTTCTTCCCTATTTAAACTTTTCTACCCATTCATAAACTTTTCTTCAAGTCATGCTGCTTTCATTTCTGTACTGAGCCAACCTTCTTCTGTGAATTTCAGCAGGTTGCACTCCATCTGCCCAACAAAATCTCACTATAGCACACTTTTCAACAATGGTGCAATCCTGAAGTGAAGCATCCATGTACATTTGACCTTGGCTTAAACTAGACTAAGAGCAGACCACTGCACCAAGTGTGTTCAGACTACCCATAAGCCATCATAGTATTACTGTCTGTGTTTGGTGTGCACTGGCATCTCCCACTTAGTCCTTCAAGGGGGAAACCAATCTCCTTTTCCTGTTGTAGTATCAAATGAATGAGTTTCACTGTGTTTGAAAGTCGGAGGCAAACTGCCCTATCATATCTACAAATTTCATTGTGCATAAAACTCAGAGAAAAAAAAAGAGATTTCTCTGTAATTTCTTCTGCACCTACCATGTGGGTAAGTATGCCAATATTTGTTGCTTTACATAAAATTCACACTAGCGTGTTGGGTATTCTGCAGTGGGCTGGCGCCCTGCCCGGGGTTTGTTTCCTGCCTTGCGCCCTGTGTTGGCTGGGATTGGCTCCAGCAGACCCCCGTGACTCTGTAGTTAGGATATAGCGGGTTGGATGATGGATGGATGGATGGTGTTGGGTATTATAGGACCTGTCACTTGTGTTCCTTTTGAATGACACCTCCATTGGCAGCAGAGCAAAACAGAATGAGAGTGATAAATTGAAGGCAAAGGGCAAAAAGCTCCACAGCAAGGCCTGAGTGTACTTATCCTTTTACTTAGAAAGAAAAAAAGAGAGAAAGAAAGAGAGACAACAAAGCTGACAGTTAATGAAGAGACCAAGATAATCTGGCAGGATCCACTAATCTGTCACCTGGTTGTCAGTGGATAGTGATAAGCGTAAGTGTAATTCCATTTGAAAATATTTAGCTGGAGATATGCTGTGGTGTCCCCCTTTTTAAATAGTATGTTTAATTGTGAAAACCCATACGAATCATAGAGAGAATGTGAAACCCCAGCCATACAGTACATTCTTGGTATTAAACAGTGCAATTAACCCCTAGGCCCAATTTAATAACAATCTCTAATGATATTTTTGTTTACCACAGAACAGGTCACCACTGCAAATGCGTAGAGGAAGAACAGGATTTTCATCACTAGGTCTCTCTTCCATATATCATCATGCTGCAACAAGAAGATATCTTTTTTTTAAACTAATAATAATTATACATACTGTTTTAAAAAATTGATGTCATTTATTCATATGCTTTATTATAAATCACAATCTACAGTATTTTTCCAGATATCAACTACTGGTCTGAGTTTATAAATTTAACTAATGGTTTTATCCAAAAGTGACTTATAAATCACATTGTTAAAATTGTAGACTGGCAGGCTGAGAGAGTCACAAGACGGTGTCATAAATAGACAAACACAAAATCGCAGGGAAAATATTCTACATTTTCTCATTTTGTTAAAGATTTAATATGGTATATTTGAAGTTGAATATATTTTTAATAGTCATTAGTGCTTTAAATTCCCCAGACACTTGTTTTGTCAAGCTATAATCAGACATTTTATTAAAAAATATATGCCAAATAGCATGCAACTGTGGCCAATAGTGCTTTAAAACTGAAATCAACTTTGAAGTTGAGAATGTTTCTGTATAATGATTCACTTCTTGTGATTGCACACATATTGCTGATAACTGTACTTAAGCCATTTTAACAAAAATATAATGATTTTTTACACCGTCACCAATTTTGAAAGATGTCTGTCAAACAGGGAGGAGAAGGGGATCAGACCTGGAAGGAAGGACCAGAAGGGATGGACAGACAGCCCATTGGAAAGGGAAGGTGTCGCTAGGGGCTTTTTACTCCCCCAGCCCAATAGATGGCAGCAGCACCAAAAATATCGGTGCCCATTTGGAAGCCAGCGGGGCATGCTGGGGCATGTAGTCCACCAGAGCAGCCCTGTTGGAGTTACTGGGTGCTGCAAGAGGGTGCTGCAGGGAGACAAGCTCCATACTGTAATGGATTTTCATATGACCCAGAAGTATTTCCATCAGGCAGTGACCCTGGCACTGGAAGTACTCCCAGGTCCTTAATAAAAGGGACCGCACTTCCGTGCCCAAGCGAGATAGAGCTGGGAGGAAGGAAGGCAACACTGAACTGGAGGAGGGCACTGCGGTGGTGAGAGGAGAGGAATTGTGGAAGAAAGAGAACCTGTGAATCTGTTTTGTGTTTTTGCAATTGTGTGGAGGTATCTGGATAAATAAACCATCCATTATTTGAACCTGGGACTTTTGGTGTGTTCATGTTGAGGTTTGGGCTTGGCTCATGCCCAGAGGTCTATCACTATATAGATAGATAGATCTTTATTGTCATGTCACTTTTACAAAGTAACAACGAAATTGAAGGTGCAGTTGACTCAGTGTGAGGCATAAGAGTTAAAAAGACAAGAAGAAAAAAAATAATAACAAACTGAATAGTAATAAAAGTACTTTACAAAACAGAATAATACGGAGCAGTTTTATTCTAAGTTCAGAGCCACGATTGCTTTTGGATAAAAGCTGTTTTTAAGGCGGTTTGTCCTGGTTTTCATTGCTCTGTATCTCTTGCCCGATGGCAAAAGCTGGAAGAGGCAATGACCAGGATGTGATGAATCCTGTGAAATGTCTATTGCTTTTTTGCGGCATCGGAAGGTGTAGATTTGTTCCAGAGTGGGGAGGGTACAAACAATTGTTCTCTCCGCTATCCTGATGACCCTGTGGAGTACTTTCCTTTCTGAGGAAGTGCAGCTGCCGTACCACACACACACATAATCTGTACGTAAGCACACTCTCGATGGAACAGTGATAAAAGGCAAGGAGCAGATTTTTGGGGAGATGGTTCTTTCTGAGGATTCTCAGAAAGTACAGTCTCTGCTGCGCCTTCTTCAGCAGCTCCTTGGTGTTGCGCTCCAGCCGCTCTACCTCGTCCCTGTATGCCTGCTCACCCTCCTTGCCCAAGATGAGTCCGACCACCGTCGTGTCATCCACAAACTTTATGATCTTGTTGTTATGGTGAGTGGGGACACAGTCATATGTGTAGAGGATGTAGAGGAGGGGGCTGAGCACACAATCTTGCAGCATCCCGATGTTGAGGCTGAGAGCAGTGGAGGTGTGGGGACCCAGCCTGACCATCTGGGAGCGACCAGACATTAAGTCCAGTATCCAACTGCAGGTGAGTGATGGAAGTCCCAGATCTGCCAGTTTGGATACCGGTCATTGTGGGAGGATGGTGTTAAACGGCATATATATATATATATATATATATATATATATATATATATATATATATATATAGTGGGGAACAGCCTGGACACAGACAGGTAGACATGTTGGTTTCACCACACACACGTTTATTGTACATATTTACAGTGTCCATAAGAAAACAAACCCAGTGCCACAGCACCAATCAACCCTTAAGTCCTTGGCCACACAACACAATGCCTTCTAGTCTCTGGTCCACCTCCACTCCTCTCCTCTCCTCTCCTCTCCTCTCCTCTGAGCTCCGTCCTTCTTCCACCTGACTCTTGCCAATGACTGGAGGGAGGCGGCCCCTTTTATACACCCCGGATGGACTCCAGGTGCATCCTGAGGAGCTTCTGTAGCCACACCCCTGTGTGGCGGAAGCTCTGGCGGTGTATCCGGAACTCCTCCGGGTGTCCCCAATCCTCTTCCCCCCAGCACTTCCGGGTGTGGCGGAAGTGCTGAGGTCCAGGGCTCCCAAGGCATCGGGGCGCTCCCTGGCAGTGACCACGGGCCCCTACAGGGTTGAGCTTCCAAGCTCTGTACCCGTGGCCCCCAAAGCAACCAGGGCGGGCGCCCCCTCGTGTTCTGAAGGAGGCACAAGCCCTCCTCCTGTCCTCCTGGGCATCCCGGCCGGGCATGAACTTTATATTATATATATATATATATATATATATATATATATATACAGTTCAACAGTATCTTCACACATATGGTTAAAAAATTATTGAAATTTCCCATTTATTTCACTATCTATTGCATTTATTCAGTAGGAACAGTACACATTTCCATACACTGTGACTGTACTTAATCATATACACATATATTACTGAACTGCAGGATGTCAGAATTTATTCTGACAGCACTGTACAAAGCATTAAGCTACACTGTACATCCTCATCTGCAGTTATACTGACACAATGTACATTCACCATTCAGTCTAACCTACAACAGCCTGCAAATGGGCATGCAGACTGTGATCAGTGTGCAATCAAGCCAGACTTCCCTAAACAGTGTGATGGAACTATTAGCTAATGGAAAACTTCTACTTCTGGCTTCTACTGCTATTATAGAATTTTCTATGATATCCCAATGTCTTGCATATTGTATGTCAAGCTCCTTCTTGTTTCATACCTGGTCAGGGCAGCTACTTATACTCGTTTCTTTTTACTTTGCTATCAAATGATATTGTAAATTAATTAGCTGTACAGATGCATTTATCATCTTTCTACCCATTCTCTAAAGTGGGTAGCTCAAACACATACATTTAACTTCTTTCATAGGAAGTATCTAGATTACTGAAGGATGGCTAGGGGAAGTGTAGGTGTATGATTTTTTTTCATTTTGTTTTCATATTCTAGACATGTATTTCCACATGACACTAGGTTGAAGATAATTTTGTACTAAATGGCTACAGGCATACATTTTACTTCCAAACTCCTCTTATACCACCCCTATCCCTTGAGCAGTTCCAATTGGTGTTTCTTAACTGGCTTTTTGTTTACATGAAAACTACCAACACAAGTTGCTGTGAACTCTGAAGGAAACAGGTATTACTCCAAAGGAAAGACTACCCTATAAAGTTGTGATAAAATAATAATGTGTATCTTTGTTTTGTTGTCAGAACAAAGCATACATCTGAAAAACAGATGACCTTCATTTGCATTGTGTGATTTATATTACTGCTTTGAATTGAACATATTCAGTAAATTTTGGTTGAAACAAATGTGTTTAATGGTTAGTCTGGTGTTCTGTTGGCCGCAATTGTAAGTTGATCAGGAAGATCGGTGTTTGTTGTCTTTTAATAAAAATACTATTTTCAGCTTAATTTGACAGTTATCTTATCCAAAGATCTTGACCATATATTTTTCTCCTCTCTTGCTAAATGAATCTTAGCCTGAAGAGGTCTATTAATTTTTTACATTTAAGATGTCTCACTTAAAGGTTTTCCAGTGTTGTTATTTATCCTAGTTTGTATATAAACACAGGGAACTCCAGTCTCTGTATTACATCTTGCCTGAAGAAGGGGCCTGAGTTGCCTCGAAAGCTTGCATATTGTAATCTTTCTAATTAGCCAATAAAAGGAGTCATTTTGCTTGACTTCTCACTACATTCATAATGGCTAACATTATACAACACCCTAGTACTACAGCCTAATTTGACAAAGCAAATGTCTGTAACAAATGAAATCACACTACTATTGTGAAAATGAAACTTCATTGTACAAAACACCAAATTTGTGAGTTTTGTGTCTTGCAAAAATTTGCATACCTCACGTGCATGTACAGAAATTGAATGGAGATAAAAAATGTTTTCTTTTAAATTACACCAAATATTAAAATACATTAGACACTGAGCCCATCTAAACATGTTAGGCAAATGTGGTATTCAATTTCTGAGTAGCACCTTAAGAATAAGATAACAGGATTCACCTCAAAATGAGATAAAGTCTTCAATCATGCAAGGCTGACACCAACCTGAGTTTCATGGTAAAACACACTGTTTAAAAACAGGCCCGATAATCATGTCAACTGAAATATCAATTGCTTAAATTAATTGTTATACATCATGCAAAGGAGTTTGCAAAAAAAAAAAAAACACACAACCTGACCAAGCAGAAATAAAATGCAGACCACAAAGTAATTGTCCCTCACTGGAAGATACATGTTTATAAATCCTCAGATCCAATTACCATCATTAGCAGTGTGATTGAACCTAACATTACATTATTGCATTAGAAATCGTTAGCAATAAACCAGCAGTGCTAGCCTAAATGGTCTGCTCTCATCTTATGTCCTTGAACCTGGCTGACTAGTGGAGGTATCACAAATCTCCTTAAACCTTATATCAATGTATATCAATGTAAATGGTTCTAAGCAACATTTTTAACATACTGTATTTAGCAGTAGCAAAGAGACATTTGTACTTACTGCTTCACATATATCACTAGGCATGTGGATCAAAAAAATGCACCTGTTGACAAACAAATTTATTATGAAAACCATTTCCACTATGGCTTCTGTATACAAATGTAATGCAAAAATTCTCTTTTTCCTGACCTGAAATACGAGAACCTTATTTAGTAGAAGCAGTCAGTGCTTCTGTTGTGGTAATAAACCTTTACTCTGCATAGCACTGTTTGTAGAGACCATCTTTACAATGCCATTTAACAAATATGTTTCCATTCTTCAAACCCACTTATTTGTATACTCAACCAAGTAATACACTGGAATACAACAGAGAAGGATGTATGTTTTGTGTTTATGCTACAACAAACTTGCTCCATCCAAAGCTAAATTCTGTTTTGTGTGCAATATTGGTAGGACAGGTCTTGTTTTCTGGTTCTTAACACCCCTTTGTTGAAAATGCAGGTACATGAATGGACTGAAGGATGGTTTGTGTGCTTTAAATTTTGCTTTCTTTGTATGTATGGTTTACTTGACTTATTTGCATGCTTGGATTACTGATTTACAGTAATTATGCATAATGCAGGTTGGTGAAAATGCTTTCAGCAAACTGTCAGTTCTTTTATACTTTGATTAAATTTCTAGTTAGGTGCCCTATCATGGCAGGAACTAAATCCAGATATTTATTAAATAAAATTGACCAAATAATGGGTATCACAAAATGGCACTTAGATTTCATCAAATCCTTTACAAAGCATCCAAATGAAACATGAGAGTGAGTTATCATTGTTTATATTCTGAACATCTATAGTTCTAAGTACATTAGGAGGTTAGTGCCCTTTGCAAGGAACTATAATAAACAACTTTTATTGAGTTATTCAACATTAAATACATAAAAAAATATCAAAATCACTTACTCGAATTTGGGGTTGAGGGGCAACATGAAATACCAGCTAACCAGCAAACTAAAATCTGATTACACTAAAATTCTTTAAAAATATTAGATAGAGAGCTGTTCCTTAAAGTTAGATTTTGACCTTTCTGAGGGATGCTTGCCTCTGTCACGTAGAGAATGTACTACAGAAAGCTTATTATTCATGTCATTTTAATTTCTCTACCATCCAAAACTTTAAAACTGGATTGTTTTTTATGTACCATTCTCAAGAGTAAAACCATACATAGTAAGATTGTTAAACAAAATTACCTGGAGCAGAAGAAACTGTAGTCCTCATTAACTGACATTTTATTTATTCCAAGAGCAAATTTTCCATTTAAGTGATTTGGAATTATTTCTGTAGCAGAATTCAATATGCTAATTACATTAACAATAAAAGCCACCACTGGTACAGACCTGAGAATACAAAGACAAAGTAAACTTGTGCTTTTATTTCTGGGTATTCTGAATGCACTTGTCTAATACCTTATGCCACTATGATAATAGACTTGATTCACAGCATTAAATATTGTAAAATGAATTTACATCCCAGAAAACATGAATAACAAGTGGCCTACTGTATATAAACCCCACTAATCTAACTTTGAAAATGAAACTTGTTCAGTTGTTATATAATACTGCCCAAATAGCAGATAGGCAGTAGTGATTCACCAAGGAATTTCATGGCAATAAATGTTCCAGCAATCCCTTAGCATATAATTTTCTCAAGCTATGCTGTATTCCTAAGCTGTAAAATGTCTTCCAAATAGCGATTACTACTCTCAGATTCTGAATTTGGCAAGATTCCTGCTATATATACTGTAAGTATGTTGTGATTTTAATATTTCTTTAATACACAAATGGATACAGTGGAAGCCATGAAGTTCGATACAGAGTTTAATGACTTTGCTATAACAAACAGGAGATTTAAGATAAGACCTAATTAAATTAGATGTTGTAAGTTGCTTGTCTTAAAATAAGTGATGGTAGCATCCCAGTTCATCAGAATGTTTGCTATATCAACCGTCACAACGCTGACATTTCAGGTCTCAGAGGTGAATAAGTTGTTGGGGATTTTGCAATCCTATTGCTTATGCTTAATACACAAAATATGGCAAGATCATTTACATGGAATTAAAATTTTATACATGCCTTATTGTACTTCTGA
This sequence comes from Erpetoichthys calabaricus, assembly GCF_900747795.2. Classification (NCBI taxonomy): domain Eukaryota; kingdom Metazoa; phylum Chordata; class Cladistia; order Polypteriformes; family Polypteridae; genus Erpetoichthys; species Erpetoichthys calabaricus. The sequence goes on along the minus strand of NC_041394.2, from coordinate 277,129,943 downwards.
GGACTAAATCAATAAATAGAGATCAATAAATAATTCATGTTGATTAACCTCCTTCGCATTAGACCGGAGCGTTACTCAGGCTGCGAATACCGTGCTAAAAGCATTAGTCCCAAGTGTCACTTGGGCAACTGTACAGATGAGTCTTGTATAAGCATTAGAACCGAGAATCCCTCGGGCTGTAAAAATACTGACAGTGCTGCCACTCCTTGGAGAAATTATGTCAGAGTGTAGATTTTCACTAATTATGAAATATCTGCAGTTTACCAACAATGAAGACTTTGATTAGAATACCCATCCAGCACTCAAAATGAAGAAAATTTGGGATATATACCAGGACATTGTAGTAAAATTTCAGAGTGTTTATATTATGGGCTGCAATGTTGGCATTGATGAAAGTCTCACGGCTTATACTGTAAGGGCAGACTGTCAAGGACACAGTACGTCCCATCAAAAAGAGCAAGATTTGGCATAAAGCTTCACGAGCTTTGTGAATTTAAAACGGGATAAATTTTGAATTTGATTCTGTACACAGGGAAGAGGACGATGTTTGATCCAAAATACAATTAGTATGGCATTGCTACGTCATCGGTGCTGACTTTGATAGGTGCTCTGCTGGATCAAGGTTACTGTGTAAGCATGGACAATTTTTATACTTCACCAGAGCTATTTGACATTTTGATGCAAAGAAAGACTGATGCATATAGAACAGTGCGTCCTAACCGTCATAGCATGTCTGAAGAAAGTGGCAGAGCTAAATTACAGCAAGGTGCACTAGCAGCTTGGCAAAAGGGTAAAATGCTTGTGCTGAAATGGAAGGACAAGAAAGATGTTTGTATTCTTAACACTGTACATAATGCAGCTACAGTCACTGTATAGGCAAAAGGCAACAAGCAGGTTACAAAGCATTGTGCTATGGTCAACTACAATAACATGACTGACAGCATAAATCGCGTGGATCAAGAATGGACTTTTTATCCCGTTATGTGGAGGCAACAAAAGAAATACAAAAGATATTTCGGCATCTGGTGGAACTGTTCATTTGGAATGCATTTGTGTTATACAAACAAGAAGCTGGCAAAACTGTATCTCATGCAAACTTTACATGCCAGCTTGTAGAACAAATCATTGCCACACATCCACCATCCACACTACCGGTCTTATTGGTAGACATTTTATTGATCATATACCTCCAACAGAAAAAAAAAAAAATCTGAATCCAGCTCATACCTGTGCAGTGTGCTATTCAAAAACTGATAAATCTGGAAAGAAAATCCGAAAAGAAGCACACTATTATTGTCCCGACTGTGAAGTTGGATTGTGTCTTCCACCGTGCTTTAAGATTTACCACACAAAGGACTCATTTTGAGATTGTATACTGTTTTCGCATCATTAGTAGTATTATTATTATTACTGTTATTATCTTTGTTATTATTGTTCATTTCATATTATTAGTTTTACTCATCATTATTATTATTATTTGTATCATTATTATACTTTTAAGATTTAATAAAAATGTAATTTTTCATGCCAAAAAAATGTACTTTTTACTTGTTTTTTTGGAACAAAATGCAACGCTAAGGAGGTTAAATAAAAAAACACGCAAAGTTTAGAAAAATATAGAAAATAAGAAATAAAATAAAAAATGATTTCTCCCTCAAGTATCAGTGTTATAATGTAGTGCCAAAAGATTAATACTCTAATCCAAGTACAGTATATTAAATTGCTCAGCAGCTCCAAAAAAATAATTCAAAGTAATGACTTTATTTAACAAACCAAAAAGGCACAGATGAACAGAAGAAGAAATACAAAAAGCAAATATATTTGACAAAACAAACGTTTACTTCTCAGCTGGGCATCACTAACACGTTATGTCAAAACTGCAGCAATTAATAAGACACCTTCTACCTCATAACAGATTAAGCCAAAGGAAAGAGCCCTGACAAAAAGAAATCACTTGAGAATCAAAAAAAAAATGACTGGCATCCTCAGCTAGCTCTTCTCCAAAAGCAAATATTTTGTATGGTAAAGATTACAGTAAGTTGAAACAAAGGTCACAGGTCCCTCAGGGAAATTACTTCAGAGTGACACATGAAATATTAAATGTACATTTGAAGCAAAATAGAAAAGGATATGAATATGAAGTGATAGAAGGGATTTAATGTATGTAAAAGAACTTACCAGGCCAGAAAGTACAGAAGATACAGGTGCTCTCTCTTTATTTTACAGTGAGTTCCATTCTATATAAGAAAATATACCATATTTAAATGAATAATTAAACACACATGTCTTTGACATATGAGAAGTAGCAAGAGTGAACCCAAAGGTTCAGGTCTGGGGTGGAAAATGGTAGGAACCTCACAATACAATATCATCCCAATACATAAGTCAAAATATGGTAATACTGTATTTTTTTTATTATGTACTGCAATTCAACTTCACGGTATATTGTAATGTTTAATTCTTTCTTTATCTCACTGAAATTTAAAATGAATTCATAATCGTAAGAGCAAATCTATCTACACTAACGACATATACTTTAGACATACAGTACAGTGGTACACTGCGTACGTAAATTTAGCTCTGAGTGAATCCTTGTGAGATAAACCCTTATGTTTGAAGTAGTGTTATCTGCTAATAATTAAGATTAGAATATTCCATTTTTAAAATTTGCTTGAATATATACAAATCTGCAGTTATAGTTTTTTTATAATTGTAAATGCAACAAATTACATGTTAACCATTAAACTGCTGTGTTCACCTTTATTCTACTTTAATATACAAGTAAAACACACTGAAAACAAATTCTCAAAGAAAGAGAAATGTTTCTTGTAAATTAACCATACACTAAAAACATCCTCTGATGCTACGCATCCCCTTTTTAGTTTACTGGTTTTTTATTTTTTTATTTTAAGAACATTAGCCTTCTTTTCTTTTGCTCCTAGTGTTTCACTTAGAAATAAACCTTCCGCAACTAGGAAGCAGTAAACAAAACAACTGCAGGAACTTGCGAACATGGCAGATGAATGTGAAGAACAATTTTAGATGAAATTTCTCGTTTCTTAACTTTCTGTTTGGTTACATCTGTCTGTGAATTCTTAATTCAATGTAAAATCACCCTTTAAGCACTCTTGTCAGCTGTATTTGGGAAGATACTGGACTTAAATATGGAAAGAGCATTTGATATAATGTTCAGCACTGTTTATTTGTGCAGTAGGCCATTTTTTGGAATGTAGAAGGAACACATTTTGAAAATGTCAGTAAGATACATTTCTTCTACATTGTCACTGATGATGAACTGCAAATGTTAATAATGATGTCTAGAATGAGATTCTTACACCTACACTGTATATGACACAAAAAATTATAAAAAAATGAAAAAATATTCAACATTGTTGTCCTTGGGTTACCAATGCTATATTGCAGGAGTGGCCAAATCTGATCCTGCAGACCCATGGTGGCTACAGGTTTTCATTCTACTATTTTCTTAATTAGTAACTAATTTTTTGCTACTAATTATCTTCATTTTAATTATTTGCTATTTAAAGACTCAGAACCTTTCATTCAAGGCTAAGGAGGGCTGCAGTGACTTCACGTTTTTGTTCCAGCCTAATTGTTTCATGAGAAATCATTCATTGCTGATGATGCACTTATTGCTCAAGTAACATTTTTCTAGTTTATTTTAGTTGTCTTGCTTTAGTTGAACCCTTAATTGCTTATTTTAGGCTTAAACAGCCGCATTCATTGTTTTACTGTTCATTATTAGCAATATGAAGCAACTGACAAAGGAAACAGCAGCTAGCTTGTCTCCATTTCCACCCATGTGTATTCATTATTCACTACTTAAATATAATAAAACAAATTCTGAAATTGCGGTAAATTAATACATATTCATATTTGATTTTCAATAATTCTAAAATGAAGGCTCATGATTCAAGAATATGGATGTTCTGAAAAAAATTAAACTAAGTAACTGAGCAGAAAGTTGGTAAGCTAAAACAAGAATGGGCATGATGCAGAAATGTAATATGGATGGAATGCTAGTTCACTGAAGTACCTACATAATCACCCATACTTACTTACAGTATGTCGAGCGAGGCAATTTAGAATTTCCAGCCAACTCAGAGCACCATTATATCTTTGAAACCTTTGAGAAGACCAGACTCCCAAAGGAAAATCCATTTGAACACGGAGAAAACATGAACATTTTACAGGGAAAACCTCCTAGCCCAGACTCAAATTCAGCCCTAAGTACTATGAAAACAGTGGCGGCTAACTAACCCAACTGTGAGTTTAAATTATTATTTACCAGAAATTTTGGGCAGGGTTTAAAAGCTATTTCCAGGCAAAATGAAGTCAATCACTGAAATATTTGGAAGATCATCTAAAAATTCAGAAATGTTTACAAAACAGGCAATCTGTCCATGTCAGGTCATCACATCAAATTCACTCCAAGAACTGACCGAAAGATGCTGTGAGAATTTAATAAGAACCCCAGAGATTTATTAAGCACGTCTTGGTAAAATACATGAGTCAGCCATCCAAAAGAGATTACACAACTTTGTCCTCTGTTATCATAAAATAATATACAGTATAAGAACTGAACTAAAGTTGCAACACAACACACAGGTATTAAGACTACTGGAACAATTGCTTAATAATGGATGAAACTTAGGTAGGCCTGTTTATCCACAATGACAGATTTAATGTTTAATGAAACCCAAAATTGCCTTTGGCCAAAAGAACCTCATGCAAACTGTGAAAGTATGGAAGTGGAAGCATCATGGTTTGGGGCTTTTTTTCTGCTTCAGTGCCTGGTAAGCTTTCCATTATGGATTCACACCTGAATTCTACATTGAACCAAAGAGTACTTGAAGAGAATGTAAAGCCATCTGTCTGTTAGTGTTAGTATACCTTGCAATAAAACAATGACCTGCAACTCTCAATCAGATCCACAAAAGAATAATTCAAAAAAGAAGAAACGGAGGGTTAGAGAATGTCTCAAAATAAACATCCAAATGTTAACCCTGTAGAAATGCTGAATTTTAAGCAGATACTTGACTAAGCATTTGTGTGACTGTTGAATCCATCACAAACCATTCTTATACAATGAGTTAAAAAATACTGAACAGTAAATGACAGAGTATGTATAGTAGATTAGACACATACTGTATTCCAAGAAGAATAAACTGCCAAACCTGTAAATCAGGATTGGACGTCTCCCTCCATCCCTGAACTGTCAGTTTCACTTCATAAGCATAAATCATGACCAGAAGGAATGAGACACAGTAGAACGACTGCAACACAGAAAAGACGTGCTTTTTAAAAATTAAAAATTACTCAGAACCTCTAAAAACATGAGCAAAGTAATATCTACTGAAGTCATCAAAGTTATAAGAAACCTGAAGGAATGATATTTACACCTCTTCACCAAGTGTGTTTTTTACCTGCGTAGTTTAGTGTACGGACATAAGGTGACAATGGCCCTTCTGCATATTAACAAGGAATTACAAATACTGTTTGTACAAATCTTGGAGAAGATTTTTCAGCAATTTATAAAGCAATTATTTTTTTAACTCCACTTTATCCATAATATATCCTGGGGTTGTACAGTCACTTAAACACACACACTCACTCATACCAGGCAATGTTTGACATACCAAGCAAACAAACACAACTCTTTGAGATGTATGAGAAAACTGCAAAACCTAGAAAAAAAATCCATATGGACAAGAACAAGAACAAGGGCAAGAGTTTAGGAAATGGATGGATATAATTTTTAAACATGCAGGCATAATGCATACTGTATTAGCTTTCAAAAAATGTTCTCATTGCTAAAAGACATCAAGTACATGGTTTTATTTTTGTATTTAATTCTACCCAGTTTTCAGTCAAAATGTTAAATTAAAAAGCACAATTAATTTTGCTACACTTTATAGATTACATACATAAAAATAGGAATGAAATGGAGGAATATTTAAATGTCTTAGCCAATACCTACCAAGGCCAGTCCCATTCCATAGTGGCAGAAAACATAGGCATTAAGGAAGCGTTCAGCAGGTAATAGTTCTATAATAGTTGTTGAAAAAAGTAGTGTTGCAGCAAGAAAATCTGCCAAAGTAAGCTGGACTAGTGGGCGAACCTGGGGAAACACAACAGTGGTTAGGTGAGGAAGAACAGTCATGCTAAAAAGATCAATCATTTTTTACCTTTTCAAAACTGAATTGATTTAAAGCTGTAACTCTTCTTTCAGAAATGAAGAGAATTAAAATGAAACAATTAAATGGATAACTGACAACACTAATTTGGATATCTATGAGCCAGTGTGGGGTGTGTTCATAAGTGTGCCATGTGATGGATTGGTACTCTGTCAAGTACTGATACCTATCTTGCATAAGATATTGCCAGGGCAGTCACCCATAATCCCACCTCCAACCCAACGGGAAACTGAAGAGGAAAAATAAGCAAAAATATACCTTTATTATAAAAAAATGAAGAAGGTAGGTGGGCAATTTAATTTAAAAAACAGCCCTGATATCTCTATATGACTGGTCCACCTTTCCTTCCTGTTAAACCCTGGGAAGTACAGTACTTCCATGGTACCAAATGTAATTATGCAGCATTAAAGTTGTACTGTAGAGCTCCTTATAGGAGCTTTAAGTTCTATACCATCCCAGCACCACAGAATCATACTGTGGAGGGCAATGCAGGCTGTCCTACCCACTATGCCAGACATAGTGTACATGTCTCTAATTCATATGTCCTCTGGCCCTACATTATTTGTATCTAAAAACATTTTTTTTGTTTTGCTCATATAACATCCTTATATTATTTCACTTGTGACCATCCATGCTTGATATAAACAACGGTTGCCACAACTACTATATCCCTCCACAACAATAGCAAGGAATCCGTGCTCCTGGCAGAGTTTTGGTCTTAGGCTTATCTTCAAGTCTTCAGTTCTTCACTGTGACCAATTATCGATTGTGGTATTTGACTGTTTATTCGGTGCATACATTGTTAATTGGCCAAAACTGCATTATGACACTACCATTTTACACCTCCTCTTCGGTGCAAGATAAGCCTCATGCCTTTGTTGCTCACTGAAACTGCATTATTACACTACCATTTTATTTTTTTTATTAACATTTTATTCATTTTGTTAAAAGTCAAATAACATTGCACACAGGCAATTCAAGTTTAACAAAATTAGGTTGAAAACAAATCAACCCCCACCCATGAGAGAGAGAGAGCTAGACCAGCAGAGTAAAACTTTAATAGTAAAAATATGTAAATAAATAAATGAATAAAAATAAATAGAATAAAAAATAGGGGAGATAAACCACTTCCTCAATTTAAATTCTAACATGTTATTCACTAGATCCTGACAAGTTTTGAAAAAGTTTTGTACAGATCCTGTAAATGAGATTTTGTTTTTCTCTAATTTCAGATAATATATAACATCAGTCACCCACCGACTTAAAAGAGGTGAGTTAGCATTCTTCCAGTTGAGCAAGATAAGTCTACGTGACACTACCATTTTACACCTCCTTTTTCCTTCACTTCAACATAAGCACATACAACCTAGCTGCGACCAACAGAAATGGTCTTCCCGGCCTACATACTCAGACCAACGCAAAGAAGCAGAAACAACTACATCACTCCAGACCAACCAGCACAGGCAAGATGCCTCAGAACAACAAACACAACATATGACAAACTATAGAGTGACATTATCCAAAGATCAGCGGCAGCAAGTCTTGCACTTACACAGTGAATGAAAAACGAATTACACACACAACCTTTCTGAAGAGCAGCGGCAAACTGCCAGACAACATGAAACATTATGACGGAAAAACTACAGGGATTCCATAAACACTGACAACTCAAAACAAGATATTCTCTTTATATTACAGCATAGGCATTTCCCCCTTCATTTAGCATATTGTAGGACTATCACCAAGTCACAAGGACAAATGTTTAATAACATCGGAGTTTATTTGTCAGGACCTAGTTAAACCCATGGCCAATTGTACACTACATTTTCCAGAGTTATATCAAAACCCATGTCAAATGTACAGGTACTTGCGGGTTACACACAGGGGAATATTTCGCCGACAATAATGTTTATGCAACAAATTGCGTTTTCCGAACATTATTATAGACATTGGTATACTACATTACCTGATGGCCACACTTCACACATACTGACTTACATGTGCCCTGCATTTCCCTTCTTATCCAATATCTTCTGTTAACATCTGGCACCGCCGAGAGTGGCAGCCTTTTCAGCAGTTCCGTGTATGACTATATGTGTATTTTTCTACTTTTATTTTTCTATTTTTATTTATTGATCACTCCTACCACTTTATTTTATGTGGATTTGTTCCCTGGACACACTTACTTTTACAACGTGGGCATGGATTTTTACACGCCGAGACTCGCCTATTCAAGTACTCAACTTCGAGCGCTGAGAACAAATGCCAGTGCCGGTGTGGTTCCATATCTACCTGATGAGGTAAGAAGGCGGTATCGTGGCAGCAGAGCCGGCACTAAGCTAAAAATGAAGCGGCTTGCGAGAAAGTGCCGTTTTAAGCCTTCGGTGCCTTCTGTTATTCTGGGGAATGTGAACTCAATCTCAAATAAGATCGACGAACTGGCTGCGCTGGTGAAAAATGTCAGAACCTACAGAGAATGCAGATTGTTGTGTTTCTGCGAAACGTGGCTAACTAACACCATCCCAGATACTAATGTAGAGCTACCCGGGTTTAGCACAGTTAGAGCGGACAGAGACGCAAGTACCTGTGGGAAGCACAAAGGAGGAGGACTCGCTCTCTATGTTAATACACGGTGGTGTAACTCTGGACATGTTAAAGTAAAAATCTCCACTTGCTGCAGGGACATCGAACTGTTGGCCGTAAGTCTGCGTCCCTATTACTTGCCCAGAGAGTTTGGACACGTCATTGTTGTCATCGTGTATATTCCTCCTCGGGCGGACGTGGAGATAGCGAGTGACATCATCCATTCTGCTGTTGCTAAGTTACAAACGCAGCACCCCGAGGCACTTGTGCTAATCGCTGGAGACTTTAACCATGTGACGCTGGACAAAACATTACCTGCATTCTCCCAGTATGTGGACTGCAACACCCGGGGAAATAAGACTATTGATTTACTGTATGCAAACGTTAAAGATGCATACTGCGCCACCCCGCTGCCTGTGCTTGGGAAAGGAGATCATAACCTGGTTCTGCTTCAGCCTCACTACAAACCAAAAGTGAGAGTCCTACCTGTAACCACACGATCATTCAGGAAGTGGACCCCGGAGGCTGAGAATGCTCTGAGACAATGTTTTGGAACTACAGACTGGGATATCCTGCAGGGATCACATAGTGAGAACATTGAGGAGGTTGTTGACTGCACTACTGACTACATCAACTTCTGTATGGACACTGTAGTTCCAGTAAGAACTGTACGCTGCTATGCTAACAACAAGCCATGGATTACATGTGACATCAAGGGCCTTTTGAACCAGAAAAAAAGGGCTTTTAAAGACGGTGATCAGCATGAGCTAAAGCGCGTGCAGAAGGAACTCCGAGTCCAGCTCAGGGCGGCGAAGGAGCAGTACAGGAGAAAGCTGGAGCAGAAGTTGCAGAACAACAGCATGAAGGAAGTGTGGGATGGGATGAAGATCATCACTGGCTGCAGCTCGAAGCGGGGTACCACCATCGAGAGAGACGTGAAGAGAGCAAACCAAATGAACATCTTCTTTAACAGGTTTGACCACCCTAACCCACTCTCACCTCGGAGTACTGCACTCTCTACACATCCTTCTGCTGATACCAACATAGGAGAGCTGAGGAAACTTCGTGCCAGCAAAGCAGCAGGTCCAGATGGAGTATCGCCACGACTGCTGAAGGTCTGTGCATCAGAGCTGGGGGGTCCTCTACAGCGCATCTTCAACCTGAGCCTGGAACAGGGGAAAGTCCCGAGGCTTTGGAAAACATCTGGCATCACCCCAGTCCCAAAGGTATCACGTCCTGGTGAGCTGAATGACTTCCGGCCTGTCGCTCTAACATCACATGTGATGAAGACCAAGGAGCGGCTGCTGCTTCACCACCTGAGGCCACAGGTCCAACACGCCCTCGACCCTCTGCAGTTCGCATACCAGGAGAAGGTGGGAGCGGAAGATGCCATCATCTATATGCTACATCGATCCCTCTCCCACTTGGACAGAGGCAGTGGCGCTGTAAGAATTATGTTTCTAGACTTCTCTAGCGCCTTCAACACCATCCAACCTCTGCTCCTTAGGGACAAGCTGACAGAGATGGGAGTAGATTCATACCTGGTGGTATGGATCGTGGACTATCTTACAAACAGACCTCAGTATGTGCGTCTCGGGAATTGCAGATCTGACATTGTGGTCAGCAACACAGGAGCGCCGCAGGGGACTGTACTTTCTCCGGTCCTGTTCAGCCTATATACATCGGACTTCCAATATAACTCGGAGTCCTGCCACGTGCAAAAGTTTGCTGACGACACTGCTATCGTGGGCTGCATCAGGAGTGGGCAGGAGGAGGAGTATAGAAACCTCATCAAGGACTTTGTTAAATGGTGCGACTTAAACCACCTACAACTGAACACCAGCAAAACCAAGGAACTGGTGGTGGATTTTAGGAGACCCAGGCCCCTCATGAACCCCGTGATCATCAGAGGTGACTGTGTGCAGAGGGTGCAGACCTATAAATACCTGGGAGTGCAGCTGGACGATAAATTGGACTGGACTGCCAATACTGATTCTCTGTGCAAGAAAGGACAGAGCCGCCTGTACTTCCTTAGAAGACTGGCATCCTTCAACATCTGCAGTAAGATGCTGCAGATGTTTTATCAGATGGTTGTGGCGAGTGCCCTCTTCTACGCAGTGGTGTGCTAGGGAGGTAGCATTAAGAAGAAGGATGCCTTACGCCTGGACAAACTGGTGAGGAAGGCAGGCTCTATTGTTGGCATAGAGCTGGACGGTTTGACATCCGTAGCAGAGCAACGGGCACTCAGCAGGCTCCTATCAATTATGGAAAATCCACTACATCCATTAAACAGTGTCATCTCCAGACAGAGGAGCAGTTTCAGCGACAGACTGCTGTCACTGTCCTGCTCCACTGACAGACTGAGAAGATCATTCCTCCCCCAAACTATGCGTCTCTTCAATTCCACCAGAGGGGGTAAACGTTGAACATTATTCAAGTTATTGTCTGTTTTTTACCTGCATTTTTTATTACTCTTTAATTTAATATTTTTTGCTGCTGGAGTATGTGAATTTCCCCTTGGGATTAATAAAGTATCTATCTATCTATCTATCTATCTATCTATCTATCTATCTATCTATCTATCTATCTATCTATCTATCTATCTATCTATCTATCTATCTATCTATCTAACCTGTTCATGTTACACTTTGTACTGTAAATATTCATGCTGTTGTAAGTGACTATAATAACATCCCATACTAATCATGTGACTATTGTAATATTGAGTCCTCTCACAAGTCACTACTTATTAAAATAATCTGCTTTCTTACTGTATGTGTGATGTTCTTCTCTACTTCATCATTTCATTAACATATGTTCTAGTTTATATATATTGCTAGTTTATATATATTTTGGTTTGTTACTAAGTATCTTTTTGTTGCAAATAACAGTTAAGCTATCTACAAATAATGTGCACTAATTTCAAAAGATGTGCTTAATAAACATTAGCAACACATACTCAGCTAAGAAATTCCTCCATCCAATTTCAAACCCACATAACCAGTTCAAGGTAGTAGGGTGCTGGTTCCCAAAATGAAGTTTCAGTTCATTTCAGGGTACACTCACACGAACATAACCCTAATCACTTGCACTGGGCTAACTTAGAGCTTACAATTAGCTTATCCCACAAAGTGAGCAGAAGCTGCATGGTTGAAGAGCCCCTAAAAAGAGCCAATATTTTGTATATCTCTCGATTATAAAAAAAAATCTTGGGACAGAGACTAGGGAGACGAGACGTAATCTTCTCGGAAGACAATTTGACGTCCCGCAAGAGACACTTTAACGTCACGCTAGACAAGGCAGGGAGACAACATTTAAAACAAGTTCACGGACATCTAACCAAGCAGTTATTGGAATGCTTTTGGCAGACACATTTCATGTGCTCCCAGCTCTTAAAATAACGACAAGCAACAAGCAGAAAACGCAGCTCGCCAGCAGATGATCTGACCACTTCTCCTTAGCATGCGTTCAGCCAAACATCCCTCCCCCCCCAACCCCCCCCCCCCCCCCCCCCCACGTGAGCGGCAGAGACGCGAAGTGACAAAAGGACAACTGCTATACAGGCTTTTACATGATCAACACGCAGCACGACAAATAGAACACGTAGCTCGCCAGCAGCAGAAAAGACAGCACCTGATCCAAGGGCATCTCCTTAGCGTGCATTCAGCCACGCTCCCTTCGCGAGAAAGAGATTTAACCATGGCTGGGGCCGGAAATAAAGGACAAGTATTGTTTTTACAAAAGTTATAAAGTAAAAGTGAAAATAATGAATATGTGACAATTCCCATGAAAATAACAATCTCTTTAAATTGTATATCCGGTAAACCAAACCTGGGGGTGGGTGAGCGAAGCGAGCAAGGGCAGAGCCCCCTAGTTGCTTAAAAATTGCAAAAATAAACAAAACAAAAATTTTAAACTTCAAAATTCAGACTACCACAATAGGGCTACTGACATCCTATTGAATTAATTATAGCTTATTGAACATCTGATCCATTTTAACATGTTTACATGGAAAATAATGTTCTTTACCTGATCATCAAAGTACTTCTTCAATACCAGGGAAACAGAAATAACAGAGCTACTCCCAATTATACTGTAAAAAATAAAACAGTAATGAATGATAATATAGCTGCAACTAAAATCAAATAAATATGAAAAATCCTCTTATCAGGAGTGGTATACAGAACCAGATTATAGGTAGTAATAGTTTGGGGACATACAAATTTCAGTTTGCTGATTGTTATTTTGCAGACCTTTGTTGAGTATTGAGGGATGGGCTATGCTGGACAGAAAGACATATTCTTGTCAACATTGCTCCTATGGCCTTACATTTCAAAACAACATCAGTCTACTGCAGCCTGTTTTGACAGAAGTAGAAAATGAAAGACCTAAACTAATCCTGGATAGGATACCATCCAGGTTTAGAGCAATCAAATAATTTAAGCTGCATATGTCTGGGATACAAAAATGAACAGATTATCTAGAAAAATACCCTTGGACACTTCAAGAATGTGCCAGCTCCACAAAGACAGCATAACTGTCAACAATTGAATGCAGGACTCTGTAGCAGTCAGGCTGCACTGCAAAACCTGCACCACTTTCAACACATATCCATCCATCAACCACACATCTGTTTTGAAACATGTCTAGTCTATTTTAGGATTGTGGGGTGGTAATATACATGGATATACTATAAACAACAAAATATAGAATATACATATCTAAATAAGAAAATCAGTGGCATAATATAATATACATTTTTAGCTATATTTGTTCATTTAAAATGAAAGTATTATTGAAAGTTACAATGTTGACGTCATCTGTTTATTTTCAGCTTTTTCCCCCCCAATACTATACCTGGCACTCTTCCTTCCTAAAAATGATCTCTTGTCTCATCTAAATTTTATGGCATGCCCAATTAATATCTACAGATAATCTCAAAATGAATTTCAGATATCTTAAAGTGCAGTATACTTTTTAGATATTGAACTGTTTTCAAGATCTCAAAATACAGCACATTCCTAGAGATATCTCAAACATATTTCAAGATATCACAAATACATTTATTACTGTATCTCAAAATGACCTTGAATGCATTTTAAGATCTCTGAAATGCATTACTGTACATGATATTTCAAAACTACTTTCAGTAAAATTCCCTACTATTTAATTGGGATTACTGTCTATTTTAAGATATCTTGAAATGTATTTGAGCAGGACGTTATTTTGAAATATCTGCAAATGTATTTGAGATATTTTAAAATGTATTGTAAATGGCTGAAAATGCTAATCAGATATCTTGAAATAATTTCATATGTTTTTAAAGGTATTTTAAAATGTATTTGATTTCCTTGAGCTTTTTCTCTGACTGAAATGGATACTTTAATTAAGCTTTCTACTGTATTTGTTATTGCTTATCTGCTGAAAACTTGGAAAGGAGCTAAGTCTCTGGCAAGAAATGTTTTTATTTTCATTTTTGATTAGAACTTGTAATCTATATCTAAGTAATTAGACCACCTGGGAATTATGTTCTGGTACTGAATGTAGAGTGCACTAAACCACCAAGGTTAAATAATTCTTTGTATTGCTTATATTTGCTGTTTTTTGTTTTGATGCAAATAAATATAATGTTTAAATGAAAGCTACTAGTGAACTGAGAAGTTAAGTTTTATCGTTTCTTGTCTAAATGTGATCCCTTAAGTACTCAAAGTGACAATATTTAGAAGCCCTCTAGTAGTGGTAAACTGGGTTAAAGTAAAGCTTCTGAAGTAAAGACAACCCCAGTCAGTGAAACAGCCTGTCATTAGAGGTTCCTAGGGCTGAGTATGTGGGGTACAATATGGAAAGTGAGACAGTTAAGAGGTTACATGTAACAGCTGTAGAGCTGTTTTGACATTTCTTCCAATCATCCATTAAACATTACCTATGAAGCTGGTAAAACCAGTCCTGGGTCATCATTTTTCTGAAATTGCAGACTGCTTATATCAAATTTTTTTTTAATTTTGCTCACATGAACTATGATGAACTATAAAGGAACTAATTTATAGGGGAATTTACAGGACCATTAAAGCAAATTAACTAACTAATATATTGTGGCAATTTACATTGAAAGTTTCCTCCCCTGTGAACTAATAATTTACAACCCAAATACATTTACATGTTCTTTCTGTATTACACCAGTAATTTATAACATGTTTTGTTATCCAAGGAATTTGTGGTGCTTTTAGTCTAAAATAGTTGGTCAATTTACAACTTAATGGTAAAAGAAAATTTAAATTGTAGATTTAGATTTTATTTGTCACATATACACACTACATGTATATAGTGAAGTAAAACTGAGGGAAGAAATCTTGTACTGTGCAATAAAATTAAAATGAATATATTAAAAATAAATATTAAATATTAAAAAGGAACAGATTAAAATACTCAAATTATTATAATTGTGTGACACATATACACATTAGAGGTATAATAACTGTTAAATAATTATTAAATAATAAAAAGAGTTAACTATAAATAATAGATTGACTATTTATATAATTTTGAGGAATTCCTGACATGATAAACATGTTATTTTTATCGCTTGTAAAATTAAGATCTTTCTCAGTCTTTCTGTTCTTAATCATGTAGCACACGGGTGGGCAAAGTCAGTCCTGGAGGGCCGCAATGGTTGCAGGTTTTTGTTCCAACCTAGTTGCTTAATTAAAAAACAATCCTTGTCAATAACTAAATTTCATGGCTTGTTAGTGTTTTAACTCTGCCATGTCAAGTCATTCTCATATCCTAGATTTTATTCCCCTTTCTAAGAATATCATCCAAATGATTTGAAGTCTAAAACAAGTGAGTAATTCTCAGTGCTTCACTTTTTTCTCTTCACTTTCCTTCCACGTATTTAATTAAACCAAATAGTGCATGATAAATACACACAGGTGGAAATGGTAACAAGCTAAATGGAGAAATGCTGGTCTCTTTTGTCATTTGTATCTTATTGCTAATAGGGAGCAATTAAAAAACAACACTACAGCTGTTTAAGACTAAAATAAGCAATAAGGGTTCAACATCTTAACGAGCAAGACAACTAAAATGAAGCAGAAGTGTTACTTGAGGAATAAGTGCTTCTCATTAAGCAACTGGATTGGAACAAAAACCTGCAGCCACTGCAATCCTCCAGGAATGACTTTGCCCGCCTCTGATGTAGCAGGTACCACATCTTAATCATTTAAACTGGCTATAGAAAAGGTGAGAGGAGTCCTTCATGATCCTGGCTATCTATACACTTTTCTGCATATGGATCCCGTAGGGATGGTAGTGATATCCCCATGATGTGCTCAACCAAGGGCACAACTCTTGGCAGAGTTATTTTTCTAGAGCCATTTCCAGACCAGGCATTGATGCATCCTGTCAGTATGCTTTCAACGGCCACATGGTAGAAGAAGTTCAAGACTATTTTTAACATTCTGAATTTCTTTGGTTATCCGAGATGATAAATTTCTTTCTCACCGGAATGCCTCTGTGTTAAGTCACTCCTGATGTTGATTCCTAGGTATTTCAAACACACAACCCTTCCATTAACGTACCATTAAGGAACAGAGGTATGTACTCAGTTCTTTGTTTCTGTTGAAATCCACTATAAGCTCTTTTGTTTTGCTGAAGTTTATGCACACATTTGTCTAGGTAGGGCTTCTCATTGTTGTTGCTGATGAGGCTCTCCACAGCTGTGTTTGAGCTGCATCTGGTTACACAATTAGATGTGTATAGTGAATACAGCAGGGAGCTAGGAACACATCCCTGAGCGGCGCCAATGTTCAAGGTAATGGAGCTAGAGGTGTATTTTCGCACTCTAACCACTTAGGTTCTAGTAGACAAAAAAGTCCAGGACCCATGTGCATAAGGTGGAGCTAAGACCAAAATTATGCAATATTGTCGCTAGTCTGGTGTCAAGTTGTGTTGAAGGCCGAGTTAAAGTCAATAACCAATAGCCTCTCATTGGCTTTTTTTAACAGTGTCCAAGTGGTAAAGAGTAGAGTGTAATATCTGGGAAATGGCATCATCTGTGGATCTGTTTGCCCGATATGCAAATTTAAGTAGTTCCATGTATTTGGGAAGGCAGGGGCAGACATGGTCCTTAATCAGACATTCAAAGCATTTTGTAACTGCTAAGGTAAGAGCTACAAGCTGGTAGTCATTCAGACTGGATGTAGAGGTTTTCTTGGGTACAGGGACAATAGTGGACCTTTTGAATCAAGTGGAGACTACAGACTGGATCAGAGATGTGTTAAAAATAGTGGTGAACCCAGAATCTAGCTAGTTAGTACAGATCTTCAGCACACAACCTGTTATACCATCAGAGCCTGAAGCTTTCCTGGTGTTCACTCAAATCCATGTTCTCCTCACACAGTGCTCAGACACAGAAAAAGGTCATAACGGATCCATCAGCCATGCCAATGTTAGCTGGCATGCTGCCATTGTTACTATTGACATTAAACTATGCCTAGAATAAGTTCAGCTCCTCAGCTAGAATAATGTCTGCATTCACCAGTGTATGAAATCTGCTCCTATAGTCCGTGATGGTCCTGACATTTTTGCCACAAATGTGTTGAGTCACGCTGGTCCATCCACTCCTCCACCCTATCCATGTACCGATTTTTCACCTGCTTCACCACTTATCTTAGCCTGTATGATGTCACCTATATGGCATATTCTGTCATGTTGCCCGATGCAAGACCAGAGTCGCTCCTAACAGTTTTTTGTGTAGTTTTCACTTAATTAATTTAAGAGCACTTATGAACAAGAGAGTGTTCCTTGAATTTTTCATAATAACAAATCTAACAAGGGTTATTACAGTATATATTACAGTACAAAAGCAACTGTTGAAATAATGCTTTTCAAAAAATGTCAGTTTTGTAATTAAACCAGAATTTAACAGGCTTTCAAGCTTGTTCATTAAAAGAATTGGTATAATTCATTCCTAAAGCTTTGATTTTTTAAAACCTACCAAATACACCTTGCACTGGAAAATGAGCTGAAAATAAAGATCTGATTAGTTTAATCTGAAACTATAAAAGCTGAGAAATAATTTTTTTCAAAATAATTAAATTCAGACTATTATCATAAGCTGGATAGTTGGGTCAATTAATTCAGTAATTCAGATGAATATTACATTTGAAATCTAAGCAATTAAAAAGTAATAACAAAAATTAACTTTTTTAAGATAATAATTTAGTGATTCCTTTATTTGCATACTAATTTAAAGTTGGAAAAGTACAAAATAATTAAGAATGTTTGCCAAATTCAACATGTGATGCCTATTTTGAATTAAACTAATAGTGAGTGCATTCCACATCCTCTGCAAAGCAAACACATAAATGCAAGCTGGCTCTTTACATTGTACTTAACTGTGTTGTACTTTATATACTGGTATGATCATTCATGTGGGATAATGGTATTCACCGGCAACAAACCAGTCTGCGTTGTTTTCAAACACTAAATTAAATGTGATTGACGCTGACAGTTTGCTAATAGTGGTTTTTAGATGATATACTACAGATAACCTGTATGTGTTATCCATCAAATGAAAGTTACCAGCATTAACTCTTACCTGAAAGACAAAGACAAGATGTACACAACAGCTAGCTGTTGGGTCTGAAAATAAACATAAAATAAAAAGTTAAGTACATTCATTGTTTCACTAAATCCTCTTAAAATACCTTAAGCAACAATGTTAAACACATTCATTTCAGAAAATACTTTCACACAAGAGACTTTTTGGAATGTAGTTTAATAACCACCACCCTCACTTGACCACAATGAGGCTGACATGCATAACTGTCTGATTAAATTCAGACTGATACTGTATGTAACCTGCACTCTACAAAAAGCCCACAAATATCAACTTCCATTATTTCTTTTTATGCTCAAAAAATATTACTTATACTAAAAATATGATTGGAATAGTTTATCTTCAGATACTTAATTCTGAATACAGGTAAAATTTTGGATATCCACCCACTAGCATTTAAAAGTTTGGAATCACCCAGACATTTTCATGTATTTGATAGAAATACAGGTGCTGGTCATAAAATTAGAATATCATGACAAAGTTGATTTATTTCAGTAATTCCATTCAAAAAGTGAAACTTGTATATTAGATTTATTCATTACACACAGACTGATGTATTTCAAATGTTTATTTCTTTTAATATTGATGATTATAACTGACAACTAATGAAAGTCCCAAATTCAGTATCTCGGAAAATTAGAATATTGTGAAAAGGTTCAATATTGAAGACACTTGGTGCCACACTCTAATCGGCTAATTAACTCAAAACACCTGCAAAAGCCTTTAAATGGTCTCTCAGTCTAGTTCTGTAGGCTACACAATCATGGGAAAGACTGCTGACTTGACAGTTGTCCAAAAGACGACCATTGACACCTTGCACAAGGAGGGCAAGACACAAAAGGTCATTGCTAAAGAGGCTGGCTGTTCACAGAGCTCTGTGTCCAAGCACATTAATAGAGAGGCGAAGGGAAGGACAAGATGTGGTAGAAAAAAGTGTACAAGCAATAGGGATAACCGCACCCTGGAGAGGATTGTGAAACAAAACCCATTCAAAAATGTGGGGGAGATTCACAAAGAGTGGACTGCAGCTGGAGTCTGCTTCAAGACCCACCACGCACAGACGTATGCAAGACATGGGTTTCAGCTGTCGCATTCCTTGTGTCAAGCCACTCTTGAACAAGAGACAGCGTCAGAAGCGTCTCGCCTGGGCTAAAGACAAAAAGGACTGGACTGCTGCTGAGTGGTCCAAAGTTATGTTCTCTGATGAAAGTAAATTTTGCATTTCCTTTGGAAATCAAGGTCCCAGAGTCTGGAGGAAGAGAGGAGAGGCACAGAATCCACGTTGCGTGAGGTCCAGTGTAAAGTTTCCACAGTCAGTGATGGTGTGGGGTGCCATGTCATCTGCTGGTGTTGGTCCATTGTGTTTTCTGAGGTCCAAGGTCAACGCAGCCGTCTACCAGGAAGTTTTAGAGCACTTCATGCTTCCTGCTGCTGACGAACTTTATGGAGATGCAGATTTCATTTTCCAACAGGACCTGGCACCTGCACACAGTGCGAAAGCTACCAGTACCTGGTTTAAGGACCATGGTATCCCTGTTCTTGATTGGCCAGCAAACTCGCCTGACCTTAACCCCATAGAAAATCTATGGGGTATTGTGAAGAGGAAGATGCAATATGCCAGACCCAACAATTCAGAAGAGCTGAAGTCCACTATCAGAGCAACATGGGCTCTCATAACACCTGAGCAGTGCCACAGACTGATCAACTCCATGCCACGCCGCATTGCTGCAGTAATCCAGGCCAAAGGAGCCGCAACTAAATATTGAGTGCTGTACATGCTCATACTTTTCATGTTCATACCTTTCAGTTGGCCAACATTTCTAAAAATCCTTTTTTTTGCATTGGTCTTAATTGATATTCTAATTTTCCGAGATACTGAATTTGGGACTTTCATTAGTTGTCAGTTATAATCATCAACATTAAAAGAAATAAACATTTGAAATACATCAGTCTGTGTGTAATGAATGAATCTAATATACAAGTTTCACTTTTTGAATGGAATTACTGAAATAAATCAACTTTGTCATGATATTCTAATTTTATGACCAGCACCTGTATATACTTTTCATCAAGGTATCATTAATTTGGTTTAAAAATATTGCCAGTACATTACTAATGTTGAAAACGGCTTTCACTGCTTGAAATTACTAATGAATAATTTATTATTCACATATGACAGCAGCCATTACTCCAGTGTCCTTAGCAAAATCTCTTAGCTCACCCTTAATTAATCAAGTTTAAATACTGATTGGTTAATACAGAAATCTTTATAATCATGTTACCACATCTGAAAACTTTAATTATCATCAATAAAGCAAGCAAATCATCTTTCCTGGGGATGCAGGGTGCAGGGTCTAAAGTTAAATTCTGAGTTCATCATCATATCTTATCGCGCCACTGCCATATCCCGGTAACAGTGGCATCATTAGCATCCTTAAGATCTTCATCGGTACATGTAGGGCCTCGGGAACATTCATGTAGAATTTGGTCCATTGTTTGGGTGGGCTCACCACAGGGACTACACTACATAGTCCACTGCAGTTCACTGCAATTCTGGGTTCAAAAATGACTAGAACAAAACAGCTTTCTCAAGGAACATGTCAGCCTATTATTTTTTAAAATGAAGGTTATTCCATGTGACAAATTGCATAAAAAGGTGTCCACTACTGTTTTGAAAGAACAGAGTAAACTAGGTCTAACACGGATAGGAAAAGAAGCAATTTTGGGAGATCCCAAAGTATATATTTTATTTAACATTATGAATGTTTGTGTACACATATTATCCAAGAGCCGTGTAACAGAAAGGTCTGGCAAACAAAACTGAGGAGTATTTTTCAAAGACAGGACCAGTTAGAATACTGTAATCACATAGATTTAATCCTGCAGTGTTGCACTGGTATTTGGCTGATTCAAAGACTTGTTGTCACATCAAAGATATTCTGCTCTAACATTTCTGACAGAAATAGAAAAATGAAATAATATACTTATTTGTGCTACATGGCAGCTAGCATAGGGCACAAGGCAGGAACAAACCCTGGACAGAGTACCAGTCCATCACAGGGTCAACACACACACACCAAAATGACACTAGGGCCAATTTAGCACCAATTCACATAAACTGCATGCCTTTGGACAGTGGGAGGAAATTAGAGCACCCGATTTAAACCCATGTACACAAAGAACATGCAAACTACACGTTGGGAGGACCCAAATCTCCTTACTATGAGGCAACAGCACTGCCACTGTGCCAATCCTTGTGCTATATATGTTATTACTTTAACTTTGAGTCATAGGAGACAATTTTATTATATGACAGATTCACGGTCACTCTCACACTGCAAACAGTACTGAAAGTAGCAATATTTTGTTGGATCCACAGTTCCAATGAAAGAGTGATGCATTCACTTATACTAATTTTGCATTCCATAGTATGCATGTCATCAATCAAAACAACATGTTCTATGTAGTGATGCCACACAAAGACTGCAACAATGCTCTAGCTGACTGGAATGAGCCATTGCTTGTTTTATGTATGCCTTATTATAAAGGAGTTTCATTCTCAGATTATTTACTAACTGAGGTAGTACTGTATACAGTATATACTGTACATCAAATATACAAGATATCAGCTGTTGCTGTACATAGTACTTTTACATACTGCTATATGTTTCAGTGTAATTTTACTTGTAATTTGTACAGTAGTTGTGCATGTCACTAATGGGCCTATACAAGCTGGACAGACAGACAGATAGACAGATAGATAGATAGATATCCTTATAGGGGAAACTCACTTGGTCAAGTAACAGCATCAAATATATAGTGCACCTAGATATACAATGGTGCAAAACAGTAAAAACGTGCAAACTAATACCTTACAAGACCTGTGTTCAGAGCTATACACACAATACACCCAGTGTAAATTCAATGCATAGAGTACAGTATATATTGCCCCTATTTTTCGTGTCTTGTTATCACTTGCTAAGGTGAAATCAGTTACCTTTATGGTAATATGTAGTTGTATTGGCTCCAGCAGACCCCCGTGGCCCTGTGTTCAGATTCAGCGGGTTGGAAAATGGATGGATGGATGGATGTAGTTGTGCCTCTCTCGGACACCTTGTTAAATGACAACTACTATATATACTGTAAAACAACAGAGTTATGTTAAACAGATATCTAGATAAATTAGTTATATTGTGAATTTCCCATTGGGATTAATAAAGTATCTATCTATCTATCTATCTATCTATCTATCTATCTATCTATCTATCTATCTATCTATCTATCTATCTATCTATTGTGCCATTGACGTTATCTGTCTTTCCACTTTTATATAAACTGGATACTTAACTCTAACATACCAATTACATTCTTATTTCATAACAACATACTTAGCCTTGAAATATTTTTTAAACATTCCCAAACCTTGCCCAATTCAGGGTCGTATGGTATCAGAATCTATCCAATCAATACTGTGGGAAAGACGGGAAACTGACGAGACTATGCCTAGTAGAATTCACTCATCCAAAGGGAAACCGTGCAAAGTCCACAGTGACTGTGCACAGGATCCGAAGGAGAAGCGCTAACATCTGCTGTCTAGGTGTTAAACATCCATCCATCCATTATCCAACCCACTATATCCTAACTATCAAATCCATTCATGATCAGGATGCAACTATTGCTTCCTTCCTCGTCCTGCCTCCGTTGAGAGGATCTCTTCTAAAACACAGAGACTCTACTGAGTTGACCAGAACCCGTCTACAGACCACTTGACTTGTATAGTGCCGCTAAATGGAATAAATGACGTACGATAAATTTAAAAAGTTCGACGGTATAGTTTCGTGGATTATGTGATTTTTCAAATGGTGTCCTGTACTCGACATACAGTACAAAGCGTCTTTGGGGACGCCGCTAGAGTTACCTGCTTATTTGTCAAGGCTGTGACATTATCCAGGGTGTCGTTTGATTTCAGGAAGTCCATTGCAGGGCAAGTGCATCTGAGACAAGTCGAAGGTGAAACGGGTGGTCGTCAAGACGAAGTCTCTGATTTTAGCCCTTCTAGATTTCCCGACATCCCCGACGCCTGGCGGCGGGAAGCGTCTCCGAGATTCGCGTACTTGAAGTGGTGAGAGCGAGACGCCGACTTTCAGCTCCTCGACCTGGTGCTTCCTCACCAGCTCAGCTGCCAGCCACTTGCAAAACAAAGGTGTGGCCACGGCATGCGGGCTGAGTCGCGAGGGACTTCTCACATTTACTTTCAATATATGCGCCGCCCCCACAATTATATAAATGAAGTCTTTAACGGGTGTGACACCATGAAGGGACACTTAAAAGTGAGGCAAGCGATTGCATGTATTGAAGTGGCGCCTTTGAGTAGCGGAAAGCTCGTAGCAGTCAGTCAGGCGTTATATAGCGCCGCTGAAAGGCAACATAAAACAAAACTGTAATCCGGTATGAAAATAAATCGTGTCAAGATGGTAACATTAATAAGCCATGATAAGAACACAATATTGATAGACAATGAGAGGGCATATGAGCGTCAGCTATAAACATCTAAGAACAATGAGCTGTAGACCGAAAGGAAATGATGGAAGTAACAATGATGTAACGTAATACACGATAAAACTTGGCCGAATCCGCATTAAACATGGCCTGCTAGAAGGACAGTTCTGGAAAGTAAAATAGAACAGAAAGACTCTACTAGGCTCATTGAGGCAGAAACGACAAAAGTGCTCAACAAATAGTAAAACGAAGTTATTGTTGCAGAGACAAAAGGTAAAAACGGAAGAATTCCCAAGTAAGACTAGAACCAGGTAAAGTGACATGGTCAGCTTGGCATGGCTAAATTAGCAGTGGGATTTAAAAAAGGACACCTTCTGCTCATAGTTGTAATATGAATGACACTGCCAAAATAATGGGCATCAGAATTTAATATTGAAAGTTTAGGACTGCAAAAAGTCGTCCATCATAAGATCAAACAGCCTGATATGGGGCAGTTGTTGATCACTTTGTGTAAAGTATTAGTTTTATACATAGTTCTGTATCTGATAGGAGATCATGTTCAGGTTTAGTGGAATGGTAGCATGGGAACTCACCTCAAGTAAGTAACAAGTACTGTAATATGTAGTAGTTGTAGAAGTAGTATTGTCACATGTAAAAATTACAGTGAAATCCTTACCTGAATGTCTGACCAACATGCAACAGTGAATATGCTAGGTTCTTTTGTAGTTATTCCAAGGCTAACCAGTCTTCTGTTTATGATGGGTTTACTTGTTGCTTACTAATACAGTTTAGAGCACTTATTTGTTTTGGCCAATTTTGTAAATCAGTTTTGTAACATTTGCTTTAAAACAAACCCCAAACTGTTGTTTATCTGATTTTGTTGGCCTCCTTTGTATGTCTGCTCACTTAGTGTTTGCTGCATGAAATGAATGAGTGTAGGCTCACATTGTTCTGAGCATCTACCTGATTTGTATGACTCTGAACAAGGTACTTAATTGGCTGTGCTGTAACTGAAACAGTAGATAGATAGATAGATAGATAGATAGATAGATAGATAGATAGATAGATAGATAGATAGATAGATAGATAGATAGATAGATAGATAGATAGATAGATACTTTATTAATCCCAAGGAGAAATTCACATACTCCAGCAGCACCTTACTGATACAAAAAACAATATTAAATTAAAGATTGATAATAATGCAGGTAAAAACAGACAATAACTTTATATAATGTTAACGTTTACCCCCCCGGGTGGAATTGAAGAGTCGCATAGTTTGGGGTAGGAACGATTTTCTCAGTCTGTCAGTGGAGCAGGACAGTGACAGCAGTCTGTCGCTGAAGCTGCTCTTCTGTCTGGAGATGACACTGTTTAGTGGATGCAGTGGATTTTCCATAATTGATAGGAGCCTGCTGAGCGCCCGTTGCTCTGCCACAGATGTCAAACTGTCCAGCTCCATGCCAACAATAGAGCCTGCCTTCCTCACCAGTTTGTCCAGGCGTGAGGCGTCTTTCTTCTTAATGCTGCCTCCCCAGCACACCACTGCGTAGAAGAGGGCGCTCGCCACAACCGTCTGATAGAACATCTGCAGCATCTTATTGCAGATGTTGAAGGACACCAATGTAATTTACAGAAATGTAAATTTAAACAATTGTAATATATTCTAATTTTGTATGGCAACTGTGGTACAGGTATCTTGCCAAAATGCAGTACTGTTATTTAACTTCATTTAGTACTTCTTTTATCCATCTATGCATCCATTGTTAAATCTACTTCAACCAGTTCGAGGATGTGCAGACCAGTACTAATTTCTAAAGTACAGGATGCATGGTTGGCTTCTACCCTTGACCAATTTTCCAGTCCATTGCAGGGCAAGCTTACTTGCACACATAACAGAGAAAAATGTAATTCAGTGGATGTATGATTGTTAAGTACAAGGGTAAGTCAATACTTATCTGCACTTTTATGATACTTTTGTTTGGGTTGTCTGTATGTACAGCCTTCCTTGCACACATGTGGGAATGTGGCATGTCTGTGGTCACAATGGTAAAGTTACAGTTTTGATCATTAAGTTTCTCTTGCTGTTTTCTAGGAGTAAACATGGCTTCCATACTCTGCATTTGAACCAAAGAAGAGCAGTGAGAAGTAATCTACATTTTATGTGCTGAAGGTTTACCAGGGGCCAAAAACTATAGGCGGCTTTCTGCATAATATGGAGACATTTCATCAGTGTTTAATAGATCAAGAAGTTCAAAAATGCTCAGACAAGTGTTAAGCACACAGAAGGAGCAGAACAATCTTCCACATCCACTACTGATGACAACATTGAGCAAGTCCATACAATGATTGTGATGAATCAATGATGCTCTCCTTTGGTGCAAATAGACACCAAAGGGACCATGGGGATGAAAGCTGTACATCCACTCCAAACAAAATGATTACAAAGGTGTGGATATTTACTGACTTACCTTGTATATCATGTGATGCCCTGTTAAATATATGATATAGTCTTTATTGTCCACTGTTGGCTTTGTAGTACAGTCACTAATCTGTCAGAAATGTGGAACCAAGAATCTCATTGTATTGTGTACACATGGCAATAGCCTTGAACTTGAACTTGAAAAATGTGTATATACAGTATATACTGTGTGTGTTTATGTATGAAGGACACTTAACAAAGTGCTTCAACTTTTCCTGAATACTGATGTCTGCAGTTGAACCTGTGAAATGGAAGCAGTTACTTATAAGCTGGTTTTCTATAAAGAAGCAAGGACTATCAGGCAGTTTTGATAAACAAGAATATGAAACCAAAACCTACATTAATGGATTACTGTTTAACAAATAACAGCAAGTCAGATGCTTTTCACTTAAAGAGTAAAGTCTCCTTACCTTATGTCACCTGATTTCTTGTATCTACCAACTGCCAGGGTTGGGTTTTCCCTGACATGGCATTTGAAATTCATTATGCTTAACAGGTTACTTATGGCAGGATGTCAAATGAACTACAGGTTTAGGATGGCACTTTTCTGTAAATGTACAGTCGCTAACAAATGACAAGTATATGAGAAAATATATCATTTACGACTTTAGAGACCACGGCGAGTTGTGTTGCAATAATTGCAAGAAAAGACTATTGGTATTTCCTTTATATTTATTACTCTTATTTACTCTACTAAAATTGTTTGGTGACAGTATATGAGTAATAGATGCAGTTTTTATTATATACTGTATCACACTTTTCAAGGCATTGTATGTGGCAAGAGGTGTGGCCTGAGTCACAGAGCAGGACCAGGAAACACAAGGTCTAGCATTTTATGGCCCTCTTTTGTTCACTTCAACTGTGAAAAAATGTATCTCTAAAAATGACTTTGTATAAAGTACCTTAGAGGAGATGTTAGCCATTGAAGACATTGTGTAAAAATTAAGTATGTTTGCATAAATTCATTGCAGTATGCAGTGCACATAACTGAAGAAAGATTAGACGCAAGAAATTTTACATGCTCAGGTCGACATGTTAAAACCAGTGACCTACTAGGTTCAGTTCCATCTTTTCCATTATTGTGCCACACTTCTCACCAAGTAAGGTGCACTGGTGACGTTGAAGACATTTCCAAGACAACAGTAGGGCAACAGATATCAATGGTATTTATGATTTAACCGAAGGGAAGTGTAAAGGGGATCTATAAAAGAGGATGGTAAGTTCATCTAGAATGAGAGCTCCACTTTGCTCTTATAAAGAAACTACATTTTGGTAACTAGGGAGAGATATTATGTAAGTAACCCTCTGGAATACATTTGTATAATTCAAAGATCCCTGCTCTGCTAACAACACAGAGAGAGTGATAACTCATTCTGTTTAATTTGAAAGCTGCCAAATAAATGAGTCCAGCAAGTTTGCTAAGCACCCCTTATTGATCACACTATTTCCTTGGTTCAAATACGGTCTGTAGTGCTACCAGTTAGGTTTATATCATTGTCATTCATAGTATATTATTTTATTTTAAATATAAATTTAGTATCCCATTTGTGTAATTCAGAAAATTATTTCCCTAAATGCAGAATGTTTTAATTGTGCTTACATATTTATAACCAAGTAGTAAACAGAAATACAGTATAATGAGTTTTGAAACCTGCAATAACTGACAAAATAATCTCTGGTTACAGAAAAAGCAATAAAGCAAGAATGGTATAAAACCACTAAAACCTTTCTTCCTGTAATAAAATGAGAAGTTGCCAAAGGAAGTGAAATTAGTTTTTGAATATCTTTAGACTCTGCAGATTAGATTATGAGGGGGCTGACAATAAATCTTCAGGCTTTTAAAACTGAGCAGTATAAACACAAACCAAGGGGAATATGTGGAGATTTGAGTGAAAGTTCCATTTAAAGAGAATTTAGGAGACTACTTGATGCATTGAAACTTTGATTAATATCTGTTTTATAATGATTAATACATTTCTATAGTATGTAGGACATTCAAGCCCTGAGCTGGTATTGTGTCTCAGAAAATTAATGAATAGGTGGATGTCCATACAAAAAGTAATTAGCATAAGTATCAAAAAAGTTTTTTATAGCTGTGTGTGAGAAATTGGCTGACAAGTAAATGTCATTTTAATGTCATGAAGCAATTGAATGTTACAGTCCCACTGTTCAAAATTCCAGTACCTGCTGTCATTGTAGTCACTGCTGTATGCCAAGGATCTATCTGAATAATTCTTCAATAAAAGCTGCATAGAAGCAAACATATGGCTGATTTGTGTACTGCCACAGAATAAAAGAAGGCAGAGGAATATATATATATATATATATATATATATATATATATATATATATATATATATATATATATATATATATTTTATTTATTTATTTATTTTTATATATATATATATATATATATATACAGTATATGCTGCATATACAGTATGTATATATTTACACTGCTTAAAACTTACTCATCACAGTCTGACACCAAGTCAATTAAGCTACACTGATATCAATCTGTTCAGTTAGGAAGCATAAGCAATTATGAATCAACTTCACCTGCTTTGGTGCAAATGAAAGTTACAACAGGTTCACTGGAGGGGCAATGGCAAGCCAAGAGGGGCATGATGTTGCAGGTGGTGGTCACAGACTATTGCTCTCTCCTCATCCTTCCTGCTAGTCTCCTTGTCACTAGGGGTAGCATGAGGTAGCCGATTCAGGTGGCACAGATAGTCCAGCTCCTCCAGGATGGCAACTCCATATGTGCCATTGCAAGAAGGTCTCAAGAGCATGGAGGAGAAACCAAGAGACAGGATTGAGTATCCTTGAAACTTAACTGACTTGGTGTTAGACTGTGATGATTAAGTGTTCCCTTAATTATTTGAGCAGTATGTGTGCATATTTTAAAATGGCATGCCAAAGAGCTAGTACAGTCAAAGTAAAAAGTATGTGAACCCCTAGGAATTATCTATATTTATGCCTAATTCCCATATAAAATATGGTTATATCTTCATGTCAGTCACAATAATGAACAAACACAGTCTCCTATAACTAAAGATACACAGATTTTCATAGAACATTTGACCATATTGAATAAATCATTCAAACTGTGAAACTGAAGGTTGGAAAAAGTAAGCAAACCCTAAGCTAATGACTTTTTGAA
The DNA here is from genome assembly GCF_900747795.2 of Erpetoichthys calabaricus. NCBI lineage: Eukaryota > Metazoa > Chordata > Cladistia > Polypteriformes > Polypteridae > Erpetoichthys > Erpetoichthys calabaricus. The sequence continues at coordinate 277,100,379 of NC_041394.2, read as the reverse complement.
AAGCTCATTGCAGTCAGAATTTAGCACACCTGGAGACCATTTAATGAAACAAGTTCAGAGGTGTGGCCTAGAATTACTTTGATTGATAAAAAACACTATAAAGTTTGAGTTTGAGATTTTGACAAGAAGCATATCCAGATGGGAATCATGCCTCGCACAAAAGAGCTGTCTGAAGAGCTACAATCGAGAATTGTTAATCTACATAAGGCTGGAAAGGGTTACAAAGTCATTTCAAAGATTTTAGATATTCATCAGTCTACTGTTAGGCAAATAGTCTATAAATGGAGACAATTTGGTATTGTGGCTACTCTGCCTAGAAGTGGGTGCCCTGCCAAGATGACCCCAAGAGCACAATGCAAAGTCAGCATTGAGGTAAAGAAGAACCCTAGAGTGACAGCAAAGGACTTGAAGAAGTCATTAGAACTGGCTAACATCTCTGTTCGTGAGTCAACTACACGCAAAACATTGAACAAGAAAGGAGTCCATGGCAGGACACCAAGAAGGAAGCCACTGCTATCAAAAAAGAACATTGCTGAATGCCTGAAGTTTGCAAAAAAGCACTTGGACACTCCACAACGGTACTGGGAAAATGTTTGGTGGAGTGATGAAACCAAAATTGAACTATTTGGGAGGAACAAGCAGAACTTCATTTGGTGTAAAAAGGATACTGCTTATCAACATCAAAACATCATCCATACAATAAAGTATGGTGGAGAGAACATCATGATTTGGGCCTGCTTTGTTGCAGCAGGGACTGGACAGCTTGCCGTCATTGAGGGGAAAATGAATTCACAAGTTTATCAACAAATTCCCCAGGATAATGTGAGGGTGTCTATCCGTCAACTTAAGCTCAGAAGAGGCTGCGTGATGCAACAGGACAATGACCCCAAACATCGCAGCAAATCCACAGCACAGTGGTTTCAGAAGAACAAACTCCACCTTTTGGAGTGGCCCAGTCAGAGCCCAGATCTCAATCCTATTGAGATGCTGTGAAATGACTTGGACAGCCATACATAGAAGACAACCAAAGAATATGGAAGAGTTAAAGCAGTTCTGCAGGGAAGAATGGGCTAAAATTCCCCCCGCACAATGTGCAGGTCTGATCTGCAGTTACAGGAAGCGCCTGGTTGAGGTCATTGCTGCCAAAGGAGGGTCAACCAGTTATTAAATCCCAGGGTTCACTTACTTTTTCCACTACCACTGTGAAAGTTGAATGCGTTTGTAAAATAAAGACACGAAAGAGTAGAATTTTTGTGTGTCATTGGCTTAAGCTCATTGTGTGTATCAGTACCTGAGACTTAGATGAAGATCAGATCACTTTTTATGACCAATTCATGCAGTAAACCAGATCATTCCAAAGGGTTCATACTTTTTTCTTTGACTGTAATTCACTTGTACTGCAGTATAGGCAAAGAGTCACCCTGTTTTTTTCCCGCTATATCAGTATGAGGCGGCACGGTGTTGCAGTGATAGCACTGCTGCCTTGCAGTAAGGAGACCTGGGTTCGCTTCCCGGATCCTCCCTGCGTGGAGTTTGCATGTTCTTCCCGTGTCTGTGTGGGTTTCCTCCGGGTGCTCCGGTGTTCTCCCACAGTCCAAAGACATGCAGGTTAGGTGCTTTGGCGATCCTAAAATTGTCCCTAGTGTGCTTGGTGTGTATGTGTGTGCGTGTGTGCTCTGCGGTGGGCTGGCACCCTGCCCAGGGTTTGTTCCTGCCTTGCGCCCTGTGTTGGCTGGGATTGGCTCCAGCAGACCCCCGTGACCCTGTGTTATAGCGGGTTGGATAATGGATGGATGGATGGATGGACATCAATATGCACAGGACTCAAGTGGAGAAGGTCCACATCATAAAGGACCTGACCTGGTCCAAACACATTGATAACTTGGTGAAATAGGCACAACAACAGCTTTACCACCTCAGATGCTTCAGGGATTTCAGGCTGACCTCCCAATTACTAAAGAACTACTACATATCCACCATTGAAAATATAATAATAGAAGTATTACCACCTGGTTTAGAAACAGCACAGCAGACCTACAAGGCTCTGCAGAGTGTGGTGAGCTGAATGCATCACTGAGTATACATTCTCTGACTTCCAAGACATCTATACCAAAAGATGTTGGACCAGAGTATAGAGACACCAGTCATCCCAACAATGGCCTCTTCTATGTGCTGCAGTCAGGTAAACTCTAGCACTGCCAAAACACTAGCTCAGAGAGACTGAGGAGGGGTTTCTCCCCACAGACCATCTGCATAGAGAATAAGAAAAGTGTCTTTCTCTTATATTACTTTATTTTCTTATGATATACAGTAATTTTAAAATATTATTATAAAATAATGCAGTCATGGTACATATTGATATTTATAGAGTTGAACATTTAGATTTTTTTATTTTTATATTCTTCTAATGCACAGTTTTGGAGTTCAGCAAATAAGCATTTTACTACATATTGTACTGTGTATAATTATGTGACACATAAAATTTCATTTGATTTGAGAGAGAAAAGGAAGAACATACAGAACTGTATTGTTTACTGGAAAGACTTGTTAAGTAACAATTGAATAAAATGATTAGAATGAGGGTTTTACCCAATGCCTTTTGGGTATATGAAGCCTTTCCAACTCGGACTTTGATTTAAATGATCAAATATTTATATTTATTTTCTTCCTAATTTAAGCAACCAACACTGCAGAAGGTCTTGTTATGAAAATTCTAGGTAATGATTATACATAGAGGGAGCAAAGTACTCTTGTTAACAGTCTTCTCCCTGTCCACAGTTGGCTCTGTGCAAGGGAATAACAACACATGCAGGGTCAGTCTGGGTGCGACCAGTGGCTAGACTGGCAGCTGTTTGGAGAGCTGCTGTCCAAAAGTCGCAAAGACTGTTAGTAGAATGTCTAAGTATAGCAGAGCCCAGAATTGTAACTGCTGTCTGCCTAGAGATGTGAATCTTATTGGCATGAGTCCATGGCACTATGTCCTAAAAAATTATCAAAAAATGCTACTGCATGCAGTGCAGCTGACATGCAGGGGCGGATGGTTACCAGGGCACTAGTGAGAAACAAGAAACTGAGCACGCACTCCCATCATGGCATTGGAGGCCACCAGGAAACTGAGCTGGTCAGAGCTACTGAATGCCCCAATACAAATTATGATACCAACAAACATCCTATACTTTGCCACTTGAATGTGCAAAATGCTGTTCAGATGGATAAAATGAAAAAAAATATATAGTGCACTTTCAGTATTTAACAACATCAGATTCACCGTCTTGACCAAGCTAAGAATGCCTGGTTCTAGCTTTAAGGAATTCTGCTATCTGGATTCCATTCAGCACATATACAGGTACTAGTTTTACTCTGGTGGAGAGCTGCATCACTAGTAAGTTGGCTTCTTAAATGATAATTACAAGAGATATGTTACATGCCTTGAAGCTATCTCAGATGTTCATTGTAGTGCTCACTCTTGTCAGAACTGACACTGCTTCTGTGATTGGGGTTGTGACTGGCAGGACAGACCACCAATTGTCAGCAAAAACACTGTTTAATGTAAAAGGCAATATGGAGTGAGTGGCTGCACAACAAAAAAGCCATCCAGCAATGGCTCAAGGCTGAAATATCTGTCTAGAGTAAGGTTGAGTTTATGCAGGAGCTCTGTCCTCTGTGAGACACCACGTTCCTGGAGTCTTCTGCTTTTATCGTGTCTGACTGGAAGGGGCAGGGTCAAACTGCTTAAACTGCAGACAAAACAGGAGATAGAAGCAGCACCCTTCCTTTTCCTGGAGTGGTATCTCTTACCTTAACAAAGCCAGGAAGATGATCCCCTGGCGCAGGACTAACTTCACAATTCACACAGTAAAAGACACTTGCCTCCTCACCTCCAGAAGTAGCACATCAAACAATGTATGTAGAAGAAGCAGGAATAAATGAAAGCACCAGTGTGACACATGCAAGGGAGCATCTATTTTTGCATGCCTTGCACATGTGCAATTAAAAAAAAAAAAAGAATATTATAGATCATTTTCAATTTTCAAAGTCTGTTCTTAGCTGTGTAGAATGAAGAGTGTGATCCTCAAGATTGGAAGCTAACTGGTATTGTTTTTGTATTTTAGATAGTTGATGAAAACCATTACAAGCACTACAGAATCATCAGTTTCCTATCCAGAAGCTTCCTGCGTAAGTCATCAAGACTTGTAGGATCTTCTCCCCATAAACAAGCCTAACAGAACATATTTTATCACACAGAGCATAGTTGTCTCATATAATACATTAAAGAATGCCATTTTAATGCATGTTTTATTGGTCTTGTATCAGTACAACACAAACATTGTACAGCAAGTCAATAAACTTATGATCAGCTGCTCTCTTTAATTAATTTTGAGTTTTGAAGGACTTCATATTTCACGTTTATACAATGTTAAAAACTAAGCTTGTTCTCCCACAACACCATTTTGTTTTTTGAGGATTTACAAAATAATAAATGAATATACAAGATAAAATACATAATTCCACTCTGATTTTTTAACAAGGCAACAACAATTTTTATAGAGAAACAATTTTTATAGAAAAAGGTATTGTGCATAAGGCAAAGCAAACAACTTCTGGAACATTCTTACATAGGATTAAAATAAAAGAAGTAAACCAAATTATAATTTTGCTTTGGCTTTGCCAGTTTTTAATGATGGTTCCGTACTTTAAAGAACCGCCATTTCTGCTGTCATAGGCAGTACAATAAACCACTCAAAGTGACATACTGAATCTGCTATCACACTGTCAAGGAAGAAAGGATAATAAAATGTAGTCAGAAATAACAACATAGCCAATAGAGCCAAAGGGTTGCAGTGACTCAGAAACGACAATTTTTTGATTTCTTTAAAAAAGTTAGAAAAGTTTGTTACTTCTAAAATCAATATAATTCTCTCTAATTTAAATTATACAGCATATCATTTTCCAATTATAACGTAGGAGGTGGGTTACGATTTGTCATTGAGTAGAATGAGACAGTGAGTCAGTACGTATTGATGTTGTTGCTTTAGGGGTTTTTTATATACAGTAGTTTTTTTTGTTTTATTGTTGTTTTTGTTATTTTTCATTTTTTTCATGTTATTTATGTGTTATTTTGTACCATCTCTTTAAATGCACAGACATTTATTGTTCTTGGTGGGTTGCTTCCCCAAGAGGCAGTGGTCACCTTAATGTCAATACTGCTAAGACCTCCCCCATGACATTTATTGTTCTTGGTGGGTGGACTCCCAAAGAGGCAGGCCACCCTGATGTCACTACTGCTGAGTGCTCCCCCAGTTATAAATTTTGCACCAGCAGTGTTTTCACTGAAGTCATTTGAAGCATTTAACAATAACAATAATATGTTCTATTTAAATATTATTTGTTGGTATCAGCATTTCCATACTTGGTGCTAATTCTTCAGCCATTTTACTATGCTATTGGATTATTATTTCTGAACTAGTGAAACATGCAGATCTACAGTCACTCATTTGTCGATAAGTATTTCCCTCTTGTATGCGTTCTTGCATTCTGTATCCTAGAATTTATTCTGCATGCCTGTGAGCCTTTGTGTCTGCATGCTACTCAAATGCTCTAATTTAAGAACCTTTTGCGATGTGTGTGAAACTCAATTTTTTCTGTCTCTCTTTTATGGAGTTCTTCATCATTTCTATGACCAATAAACACAATACTTACACTTGATTATGGATTCAGAACACATACAGGTATATACTGTGTCAAGGATGATTACCAATAGATTGACATGCAGGGACTGTGCTTTTATTACAGTAAACCTTTCTGTTTACCATAAAGTGGCCACAAGGTTCTCACAACCTAAAATGTTTTGTATTTACAGAACACATCACGCTATATTCAGGATTGTTTCTTGCTAGTCTGTGTGTTTCATCATCGTCTGTTCATTCTTTTTTGGTTTTGGTCAATTAATTGACTTCTGTGATGTGTGTGATGCCCAGCAAATGGCACTGTTGTTATTCGTCTTCCTATTTTGGTGTTATTTGTCACATAATCGGCTTCTGTGATTTGCATGACACTCAGCAGATGTTGCTGCTCTTCATTTTCTTTCTGCCATGGCACTTTCTTGATCACTTTGCCACAAAAAACCCAGAAGCAAAGGTCACTTTTCAGAGATTGCTGCTGCTGCTTCCATCCATCCATCCATTTTCCAACCCACTGAATCCGAATACAGGGTCACGGGGGTCTGCTGGAGTCAATCCCAGGCAACACAGGGCACAAGACAGGAAACAATCCCGGGCAGGGTGCCAACCCACTACAGTGCTGCGGCTTCCATTTTTTAAATTTGCAGTACGTATCAGGTCATAAGCTTTCAGTTAAAACCAAGATCAAGGTCCTAGTCCCAGATCCTCACAAGTAATCATGTGACAGACACAAAGAAGTAAGTGTATTGGGATTTGTTCAGTTTTTGCTCTGTTTAAGCTTCCTTTTGTTATTCCTTTTATGCTAAATATTTTTAATTTAAAAAGGATTTATACCTCTTTGGAGGCATTTTGGAACATTTAAGTTTATTTTTTATCTTTAATCCTGCCTCTCCTTTTTAGGGTCTAGTAAATCTGAAACCTACCTTTGGTAATTGGGAGCGAGCTGGACTGGGTTAGCCTCATCAAGGCTGCCCAGTAGAATTCCTGGCCTGCCTTTATGTTCTGTTTGGTGTCCTCAGTCCCTTTTTCATCATGTCTGTAACTCTAAAACATGACAGTTGATACGATTTGAAAACTCCAACTTAGCAAAAAAGGATGGACGAGGCCTTACAAAAACCATAAAGCAAGCCAGAACTTTCACAGGCCAGCCCAGAACAGGCTCACCCCAGTCTAGCTAGTTCCACCAATTTCTACCTGCAGGTTTTGTCCAAAGCAGCTCTAAAATGGGGGAAGTGACTTTTGAAATTTTTTTTATTTCTCAAGCTATCCTAAGGTGCCTCTCAAGGTGCCTTCAACCTGAGCTTGGAACAGAGGAGAGTCCCAAGACTTTGGAAAACATCTGGCATCACCCCAGTCCCAAAGGTATCACGTCCTAGTGAGCTGAATGACTTCCAGCCTGTTGCCCTAACGTCACATGTAATGAAGTCCATGGAGTGGCTGCTGCTTCACCACCTGAGGTGACAGGTCCACCATGCCTTCGACCCTCTGCGGTTTGCATACCAGGAGAAGGTGGGAGCGGAGGATGCCATCATCTATATGCTACACCGATCCCTCTCCCACTTGGACAGAGGCAGTGGTGCTGTAAGAATTATGTTTCTGAACTTCTCTAGCACCTTCAACACCATCCAATCTCTGCTGCTTAGGGACAAGCTGACAGAGGTGGGAGTAGATTCATACCTGGTGGCATGGATCGTGGGCTATCTTACAGACAGACCTCAGTATGTGCATCTTGGGACCTCCAGGTCTGACACTGTGGTCAGCAACACAGGAGCACCGCAGGGGACTGTACTTTATCCGGTCCTGTTCAGCCTATATACATCGGACTTCCAATACAACTCGGAGTCCTGCCACGTGCAAAAGTTCGCTGACGACACTGCTATCATGGGCTGCATCAGGAGTGGGCAGGAGGAGGAGTATAGGAACCTAATCAAGGACTTTGTTAAATGGTGTGACTCAAACCACCTACACTTGAACACCAGCAAAACCAAAGAGCTGGTGGTGGATTTTAGGAGGCCCAGACCCCTCATGGACCCCGTGATCATCAGAGGTGACTGTGTGCAGAGTATAAATACCTGGGAGTGCAGCTGGATGATAAATTGGACTGGACTGCCAATACTGATGCTCTGTGCAAGAGAAGACAGAGCTGACTATACTTCCTTAGAAGGCTGGCGTCCTTCAACATCTGCAATAAGATGCTGCAGATGTTCTATCAGACGGTTGTGGCGAGCGCCCTCTTCTACGCAGTGGTGTGCTGGGGAGGCAGCATAAAGAAGAGGGACGCCTCACGCCTGGACAAACTGGTGAGGAAGGCAGGCTCTATTGTAGGCACGGAGCTGGACAGTTTGACATCTGTGGCAGAGCGACGGGCACTGAGCAGGCTTCTGTCAATCATGGAGAATCCACTGCATCCACTGAACAGGATCATCTCCAGACAGAGGAGCAGCTTCAGCGACAGACTGCTGTCACTATCCTGTTCCACTGACAGACTGAGGAGATCGTTCCTCCCCCACACTATGTGACTCTTCAATTCCACTCAGGGTCAAACGTTAACATTATTCAAAGTTATTGTCTGTTATACCTGCATTTTTATCACTCTTTAATTTAATATTGTTTTTTATCAGTAGGCTGCTGCTGGAGTATGCAAATTTCCCCTTGGGGATTAATAAAGTATCTATCTATCTATCTATCTAAGGGAGAAAAGCAGTGAAAAACGGTTTCTTAAGGAAGCCAGGAATCTTTATAAATGAAGGTATTTATACAAACATAATATAAAAATGGCCAAAAGAAAAAAATCAAAAATCCAAAAACAAAGCTGAACATGTCTCTCAATTGACTCCTTCACACTTCAATGCACCATTACTGAATCCATCTGGTTTTACTTCATAAATAGCCAAAGGGAGATTCCCAAAGTGGTCATGTTAGGATGGACCCGTCTCTTGGCTCCACAGAACACAAGGAAAGAGACAAAATACAACTGACAAATAATAAACAAATCTCCAAATCTGTGGCCAATTTTGCAAGCAAACTGCAAAGGCTTCTATTGTAAGTAACAGTGAAAAGGATCAAAGATAAGGAGATTTTCTCGCCAAGGGAAGAAACGTCAGTTCACACAAACAATATTTCTACAGTAAACATCATTCCAAGGCACTTTATAAAGTAAACAGTGTCCACCTATTTACATACACATTTAACACAATATATGTTATTCCACATTCTCAGGGTTGCACAGTGAACCAGTGGTGGTGACTGAACCACTAACCTTACAGTCTAAGGTTATGATGTCTGTTTCTAGCTTGGGTTAACATTCTGTCATTCAGAGTCAAACTTACTATATTTCTTTAAAAAAAATTTTTGTTGTATAAAGAATGAAATCTAAATTCCAATACAGTAAATTTCAACCACAGCTCAAGAGTAATGATAAACTAATGTCATTCTCCATTACAGCAACACCAAGAAAAAGTAATCCCAGTCAGATGCTATTGCTTACATTTTCTTTTTACTTATTTACTGTAGATGTAAAGTTCACTGTTACCTCCTTTGTATGGATTTAACTTTCAAACAAAGTTTACATTTTGTAACTATAACCTCTGTGAAATGGTTTCTACGGTTCTTTTACTTATTCATATTTAGTTTCTGTTTGTTTAAGAGTTTCATAATTTCCACCAGTCCTTTTGTACACAACAATTTCAATAAATTCCTTTAAGTGTTTGCGGTGTTTCTTCTGTTCCCTTAACAGTGGTTTATTTGAGCATTACAAAATTTGACCTTTTGCTGCTGTTCAATGTATGTGGAACAGTCACTTGTCATAAGCTTTTTGAACAATTTCATAAGAAGCTTATAGACGTAATAGTAAAAGCTTGAGGAATCTCAAATAAAAAAAAAAAAAGACCAGACAGAAACTGGTGCCAAGATACAAATCATACCACTTAAAGACAGATGGCATGTGTTGTTTTGGCAATTTCAAAACAGAATGGACAATATACAATATGGTCAGGGATCTGACTCATGCTGAACCAAACGTTATACTAAGAATGAGCCAACATCCCAAAATATGCAGTTAAAGGATAAGGGGTGTGGTTTCCTCTAGCATATACTTTTCAAATTGAAACTCCTTTTGTTTATTGGCATTATTGAATATCAATGCCCAGATGTGAATTGTTGTCATTGTTCTGTAGACAATCAGACAGCAATCACTGAAAAATGTCGCCCTTACAATCCTTCACTATGTGTGATGAAGACAATTCTGCAGCAGAAGGGTAACTATGGGTATACACAGTAGACACTGCTGCTGGATTCCATATTAACACTGGATGGCACCAGCACCGGTGTTTAATTGCAGTTTAGCTTTATCGCACAGTATGATCTTTTCATCTCCACCTTATTTTTTTAATGTGTGGATAGATTATTCCGCACAGAAAGTCCATAATGTAGAGTACAGACTGACATTGGGAACTTAGCATTAACACACAAGCAGCCTTGACACTTTCACAAATCTTTTGCTTTGACAAAAAAAGTAATGTGGTGTATCAGTTTAGTTATTTATTTTCATGTGCACTTTACCAGCACATAAGAGCCAGTGCACAAATCTTTCTCCACAGGCTACAATAAATAGTAATACAGAATGTGAAAAGAGAAAAGTAGCCTCTGCCATCATCATCCCACCTTGCAGGGTTTTTTTTTTTGGTTTATGATTTCTGTCAAGTAAAGCCATATATAAAAATTACTGGGAATGGCATTTCAATGTTTTCTACACACTAATAAGCACACCGCCTGCTCCAGTTTCCACATGGAGAAAAGGGAAGATGAGTAAGCTGCAGGTGAAGAGCAGAAAACTGGAAGGCAGAATACTCACAGACAAGGCAGACTGAACAATGTCATAAAGCTGATATGCTCCTGAAATTGCACTCCTTGTCGAGAGGTTTACTAACCTTGGCGGAGTCAATGGAGGCTCTGATTGGGGCGCTCAAGAGACTGAGCGAGGAGTCTGAGTGTCTGGGCTTGCAAGTGTCCTGGATAAAAACCAAGATCCAGGCCTTTAATGACCTCTTGGCCACAGCCATCAGCAGTGTGTCTGTCTGCGGAGAGAGTGTCGACCTTGTTGAGAGGTTTACTTACCTTGGCAGTGACATTCATGTCTCTGGTGACTCTTCATATGAAGTCAGTAGACGGATTGGGAGAGCATGGGGGCTCATGAGGTCGCTGGAAAGGGGTGTGTGGTGCTCTCGATATCTTTGCAAAAGGGCGAAGGTCCAAATCTTTAGAGTCCTGGTGCTTCCTGTCTTGCTGTATGGTTGTGAGACATGGACGCTATCCAGTGATCTGAGACGAAGACAGGACTCCTTTGGTACTGTGTCTGTCCGGAAAATCCTTGGGTACCATTGGTTTGACTTTGTGTCGGTTGCTCATGGAGTCCCGAATGAGGCACATTACCTGCATTGTGAGGGAGCGTCAGTTACGGCACTATGGCCATGTGCCGTGTTTCCTCGAGGGTGATCCAGCTCGTAAGATCCTCACTGTTGGGGACCCGAGTGGCTGGACCAGGCCAAGGGGTCACCCACGTAACACCTGGCTGCGACAGATAGAGGGTCATTTCCGGAAAGGTGGGACTGGACCGCGTGTCTGCCTGGGGGGTTGCCAACTGGGATCCCGAGTTGTTTCGTTGTGTAGTGGGTGCGGCAACGCACTGTACCAGTGCATGCTCCCTGACTTGACTTGTAGCCAGAAGAACCGATGAAAAGTTGAATTTGACTGTTAAAAAAATCATATGAATTAAGTGCACCTGCCATCAAACCTCTGTATGCGATTCATTATGTACAGCAGCAATACACATAAAAATTATTATTTGAGTATATATGGCATAAGAAAAAAAAATCAGATTTGAGTAAATGTGTCACTGGCACACATTTTACATTTTATAATGTACTGACAACTTTGCAAATTGAATTGGAGATACAAAAGGAAGAGGAAAATATGCAGCTTGAGGCTAAGGAGAGGCTACTGGTGACTGCCGTTGCACATGTAGGAAATGTAAAATGCCACCTATGATGGCTGCTGTGAGTGGATAAGAAAACAGGAAACATATCCTTACCTTAAGAAAATAGTACCAAGAATCTGAGATAAAATTTAGTACTTGTAGTTTACTTTGCTGCATGGCTCAGAAACACAGAAAGCACATTGCTTTAAATTGAAACCTTTGCCACCTCAAAGTGGATGTTTCTGGTTATGTTTTAAGCTTTTCTTTTCATGTTTGGACCTGTGTCCATTGAAATGTATTTTAAATCTCAAGTACAGTCTTGATGTGTTTTAATATTAATAAAAATGCTTCCCTTTAGAACACAATTTGCATGTGATATATTAATATATTCAATGATTGTAAAGAAATAACTAATGTTAGTATATACTGTACCCCACTTGCCACTAACTGTCATCTGTAAATTCTTCCATTTTATAGCATGCATATACTTTGTCACAGATGGCCAGGACACCTCTTCGCTGGTAGGATCAGGGAAGCAAGCCTGGTCAAAGCGGTACCTTCCCCGGGACGCTAAATGGCAGCCGCCCCCATGGATTGCAGCGGTGCCTCAGACTCCCACAAAGCTTCATGGGAGATACAGCTGTCTATAGCCCTAATGGGATCCGGAGTTGCCGCCAGGGGGTGCTGCAGCTGTTCTTGAGTCCATGTGGGTGGATCTTCCGCCACACCTGGAAGTGCAGCCAGAAGTGGGGCAACAAGCACCTGAAACACTTCCGAATGCCTTATATAAGGGGCCAGCGGACAGTACTCGCTGAGCCAGAGTCGGGTGGAAGGTGAACGAAGCTTGCTCTGGAGAAGTGGAGGAGAAAAGAGAGAAAGAGAAGGAAAACAGGAATAGTGTGCTTGTGCATTGGGACTGTGTCGTGGGCTTGTGGGAACAGGGAAGACATTCTCCACAAGTGAAGAAAAATAAAAGCACTCGTGTTTTTATAAGTGTGCTTCCCAAGTCTGTCTGCGTTGGGTTGGGTGGCTGGCACACCCCCTAGTGGTTCTGTCACAACTTGTATACAATATGTATAAGTTGTCTGTGAGTATAATGTACAGAATTTCCTTTTATTGTTTTCTACAAGAGGAAACTGAAGCCATCCTCATTAATGGAGACATTAAATCCAATTTAAAGTTTTCAATCAAATAATTATTGTAATTGATGGAGTTATTCATGACAAAGAAAAAATTCGGACATGAGCATCAGTAGGCTTTGCACCCTAAAAACCAAGTTGCCCAAACTATTCTATAACATTTCAGTAATTATTTACTGCTCTGATGCTGATCTTTCTGATCATAAAATAGGTCATTACAATAGCAACTAATGAGAAGAATTCATAATTAATTGCAGAATTAGGTATTTGAGGGTTCCTTCAGAGTGCCTCTTTCTCTTACCCGATTTGGCTCAAAAACTAAATCGGCACATCATTCTCTCATAACAAGCTTAAGTTTCAAGTATGGTATTTTTCCATCCAGACATTTTATCTCTAGACCGTCCTCAAGAAACTGTGACACAAAGACACACACCCATCATAGAGATATCTGTGTTTTCAGTATCAGGGGACCCAAAAATGTTGAGATTCGTCGAAAAACCAGAGAACGAAATTTTTGATGAATCTAAAGCCTTCACTCCCCCCATAGATGATGAAGCAATAAGCCAGTTTACATGTGATTTTCATCACTGTAGAGCAACATTACTGCACATCTTTATCACAATTTTATACATATTTTTTCTTTGGTTATAAAACCATGCTACTACTTAGCAAACATAAATCTGCTGAGTAAAACACTTTTTTAAAGAGCTCTTTTGTAGAAGCAGCTTATTAAAGAGTACAATCTGGTGCATCTTTGTCAACATGGCCTTTCTAAATGCATTATTAGCTAGGTTTGTTACCTAAATTTATTTTTAAGGTCCCTGTAAAAGAGGGAAAAAGGGGGGAAAAAGAGGTCTCAATTAGAAAACTAGGCCTCAAGCCTTCTATGAGATCTAGTGACAAAATCAGCCTGTCTCCAGACTTGAGAAAGCAGGCTTTGTGGCCTGCACAGGCCAAAAGGAGCCAAGACCAAATTCTTCACAAAGAGAGCTAAAGCACGTAAACCCCTGGCCCCAAATAACAAAACAAAAGTCATTAAATATACATATAAAGAATTGTGGCAAGCGGCTGGGGGTGTTACCCAGCCAGGACGCCCAGAAGGACCGGAAGAGGGACTACGCCTCATCCGGACCATGAGAGGGCAGCCACCCTGGATGGTACAGGGAGCCCAGATGCCTAGGGAGCCCTGGCCCTCAGCACTTCCACCACACCCGGAAGTGCTGGGGGGAAGAAGAAAAGGGACACCCGGAGTGCTTCCGGGTCGCACAGCTGGCACTTCCGCCACACCGGGGAGTGCCGGCAGTCACTCATTGGGAGGCACCTGGAGCACATCCGGGTGGATATAAAAGGGGCCGCCTCCCTCCATTCGATGGCTGGAGTCAGGAGTGGAGAAAGACGAAGTCTTGGAGGAGAGGAGAGGAGTGGAGGCGGACCTGAGCAAGGCAGAGTGAAGGAAGGCCTGGACTTTGGGGAAGTACTGGGGTTGTGTGTGCACTAATTGTAAATATTATCTTAATACATAATTCGCCAGTCTCCTCACTCACTCACTCACGTCTGTCCGAAGCTGAATGCACAGTCGCCTTCTGCGCACGTCGCCTTCTACGCATGTCTGAAGCCGAATGCACAGTCGACTTCTGCGCAGCTGCCCGAAAAACCTTATGAGACCGACATCGCGGCAGGCGGTGGATTTACGGCCACGAAAATTCAAAGAGAAAGACGACTACGGCCGCAAAAATTCAAAGAGAAAGGCGACTTCGACCGACATCCAACCCCAACATCGCGGGAGGCGGCGGATTTACGGCTGCAAAAATTCAAAGAGAAAGGCGACTTTGATTAAAGCTCTAGAGGCCTGAAAGGCGATTTCGACTACTGCTCAAGGCCTAATTACGCATTCATTCAATACACCTATATCAGGTTTGTGGTGCTTATACTTATTACTATTCCACTCGTGCCCGTTTCATCTTACGTTGTCGAAACGGGCTCTTTGTCTAGTGTATAATAAACGTGTGTTGGGTGAACTGTTGATGTCCGCCTGTCTGTGTCCGGGCCATACTCCACAGGATTTATTTAAAAATTTCAAAAAGGGAGGACAAGAATAAAATGTGTAGACAAGGATTGCCTCAAGGGCAATTATCAAAATCAAATTCACAATCCAAAAATTATAATCCAAATTTCAAAACCCAGAAAATCAAATAAAGGCACTTACACAGCAGATATTCAAATCCAAATCCAAAATCTAAAATGAGACAAACAAACGTTAGTGAATGCAAATGCCTCAGTGTTGACACTGAAGTATTCTAAAGCTTAAATTCATCTGGGGTGGCTCTACAACTGCAGCGTCAAAAAGCCCCACCCAGTCAAGGTAAACACACAAATGATATGGGAAATTTAGTATATGATTTCACAATTAAATTGAAATGCATAATTAAGTACATAAAAAAGACATGCAAAACACTCATTAAAGAGTAATACAATAGTAAAAGGGTGAAGACAAAAATAGTACAGAAACAAATTTGAAAAGAACACACAATGGACAAATCTATATATATAATTCACTAAGTCCATGGCAAGCAAGACCGAGCCCCACCCACCAACAATTCAATAAGCAGCCGACCATGGCACACGCACTACAGAGCCAACAATTTGCACAAGAGCGAAAGCATTTGCCAAGAATGTTTTCATTATTCAAGAACAAAAGTCGGAGGTTCGAAGAAGATCACATACCGTCGTAGTTCCAACCGTAAATGATGCCGACTGGCGATCCGGCGGCGTTATTCCCATGACCCGCCGGGCAGCCATTACTCCCACTGGCATGCCTCCGCATAAAGTCAGACTTAAAATTGGTTCAGTCGTCATGCTTCTCAGAAATCTCATGCCAGCAAGAAGTCTCTGTAAAGGCACTAGACTGACTGTTACCAACATTCACCGCAATGTACTGGGGTGTAAAACAATCGCAGCTCCTACCTCACAAACTGTCCATATTCCCTGGATTTCCCTGACCCCATCAGATTCAAATTTGCCTTTTACTTTTACACGCAGACAATTTCCTGTTAGATTGGCCTTTGCAATGACAATTAATAAGGCGCAGGGTCAATCTTTCAAAAAGATATGCCTGTATCTGCCAAAACCAGTATTCAGTCACGGACAATTGTATGTTGCTCTCTCCAGAATTCCATCTTTTCATTCAATTACAGTCGTATCCTCAAACCCACCCCATTTGGACAACTGTGTCTTTCAGGAAGTGTTCACCCATCAATACATAATTATGCGGCATATGCTACGCCGCAGGTTGGTTAGTAAATAAATAAATAAGAAAAGATACTAGAGCCCAAGGTGAGACCCTGGCTATTCCACAAAAGTACCTTCACTACCTGATTTTTCTTTTACAAGTCAACCAGAAGAATTTAAAAGTTGAAGGAGACAAAATGGAAATCTATACCCATGCGACTGCTCACAAACCACTGGGGCTACAACCTTGATCTTAATCAAAGCAAACAAATGTGGTTAGTGGCAACCTCCACGAACTCATCAGGGTTTGCATCTTTCCTACGGCAAACTAGATGGGGAAACTGATCAAGAAGGTGACATGGCAGAAAGAAAAAGAACAGCGGTGACATCTGCTGAGAATAAAGTGAATTGCATTAGTTGATCACATGATAGGAAGAAGAAAAATTACAGCTCCAGAATTCACTAAGAATCAAGCACACGTGGCACGGCAACCTGCTGGTACTCACTAACAACTAAAGCTGGAACCTTGATCTTGCCAGCAATGGAGGTCTGCATGTTTCTAGTTAATTCATAATTGCATAACTCATTTCTGGGAATCTATGAAATGTGCACCAGGTTACCTGTAAATTTTGGCTGTTGTGAAAAATCATCCCTCTACTTTAACAGTTTTATTATCAATAAAATGTCTGATGGATGTTCTTCTGAGCTGACAACAAAAGGGATCAGGATTTATGGCACCAGCCAATATCAGCAGAGGACTGCATGTATTACCCTCTTCTACTGGAGTTTCCATGTGTACTTCAGTCTTGGTAATAGCACATTTGATGTAATAGCCTGGGTTAGTGGTCTTCATTTTTAAAATCAGTGACAGGAGGGGTGTGCTTCAATTAACAAGGGAGTCACGTTCATTAGCATCTTTTCTTTACACAAATATTGCATAGAGTTGTGAGATTTTGCTAACACTGTCCTCATGTAAATTTGAAGAAGGTTTCTAAACCAAGTACCATACAGTACCTTGTGGGAGGTGATTCAAAGGTTTGGGGCTGCTACTGAACACCACTCAGTATGGACATTTATGGTACGTGTTTTATGATTTAAATGGTTAATATTGCCACGTCTTGCCTTTGGCTCACAACATTCAAAGATACAATATTAACCCCCTTAGCGTTAGACCCAAGTGTTACTCCAGCTGTAAAAGAAAAGCCAAAAGCGTTGGTCTCAAGTCTTGTCAGTTGGACAATGGTTTAGATGTGTCTCACATAAGCGTTAGACCCAAGCATCTTGCATATGTGGTACATCTGAGCACAATCTGAGACAAATCGCAGCTGTGCACCTAGCAAACTCCTACTAACAACCTTGACAATGGCGTCTTGGACGAAACATCATTCAGCAGCGCAAGTGTTACATGCTGTTACTGGTGACACAGATGTTGAGGAGCTTCTCATCAGCAGTGATGAAGAAATAAATTTGTCTTCAGGGGTGAAACAGAAACTAATAGTGGGAGCGAAAGTGATTCTAATGAATCTGAAATCATGGTTGCATTTGTTTTCTTGTTGACCCTGCTGCAAATAAACCTGCACCACCTGGTTTTTATTTTGTGGGGCATCTATGAATAAAAGTGGATTTTGCCAACCAAGGTCCAATTACTTACCTGAAGTTATCCCTGGATGATGACATAATCCAAAGAATTGTTGTAGATATGAGCCGCTATGCTGAACAGTGCCAGATAAATGACCACATACTGTACATAAGCAGTTTTCTTGTTCAAAAATATGGGAACCAGTATCCCCTGATAAAATCTGGACCTTTGAAGCTTATTGATATTGCAGGGACTTATAGGAAAACTTGAGCAGCAGTGGTACTGGTCCAAGAACAAAATTTTGGCAACGTCATTCTTTGTAGCGATCATGTCAGAGTGTAGGTTTTCACTGATCATGAAATACCCCCACTTTACCAACAACGAAAACTTTGATGCAAATACCCATCCAGCACCAAAACTGAAAAAATTCTGGGAGATATGAAAGGCCATTTTGGCAAATTTCCATAACGTGTATATTCTGGCTCATGATGTCAGCATAAACAAAAGTCTCATTGCTTATAAGGGCAAGCTGTCATGGATACAGTACATTGCATCAGAAAGAGCAGGATTTTAGATAGATTCAGAGAGCATGTAGAATTGTAAGACTGGATTCATTTGGAATTTGGTTCTGTACACAGGAAAAGGAACGAAGTTTGATGATAAATACAATCAGTACATAGTTGCTATATCGTTGGTGCCGATTTTGATGGATGTTCTGCTTGATCAAGGTTACTGTGTAATCATGGACAATTTTTCTTCATCACCAAAGCTATTTGAAATCTTGCTGCAAAGAAAGTCTGACACATATGGTATCGTCATGGCTTGCCTGAAGACTATGCCACAGGAAAACTACAGCAAGATGCACTAGCAGCCTGGTGAAAAGGTAAACTGCTTGCGATGAAATGGAAGGGCAAAAAAGATGTTTGTCTTCTCAGTACTGTGCATAATGCGGCTATAATCACTGTTCAGGGTAGTATTATTAAGATTAAGCCATGCACCTCAGAGTTGTTGAGAGTGCCTAATTCACTAACACAATGTCTGACTTGTATTTCAGAATGGATGAATAGTAATTTTCTCAAGCTAAATAAAGAGAAAACTGAAATCTTAGTGACTGGCAATAATGGATACAGTAAGGCTATTAGAAATAAACTGGATGCATTAGGATTAAAAGTCAAGACGGAGGTAAAAAGCTTAGGGGTAACTGTTGACTGTAATCTGAATTTTAAATCACATGTTAATCAGACCACTAGGACAGCATTTTTTCACTTAAGAAACATAGCAAAAGTTAGATCTCTTATATCATTGAAAGATGCTGAGAAATTAGTTCACGCGTTTGTTTTCAGTCGGCTAGATTACTGTAACGCACTTCTCTCAGGACTACCCAAAAAAGACATTAATCGTTTGCAACTAGTGCAGAATGCAGCTGCTAGAATCCTAACCAGGAAAAGAAAATCTGAGCACATTTCTCCAGTTTTGATGTCACTACACTGGTTACCTGTGTCATTCAGGATTGACTTTAAAATTCTGCTTATGGTTTATAAAGCCCTAAATAATCTCGCCCCATTTTATATATTGGAATGTCTGACGTCTTACATTCCAAATCGTAACCTCAGATCCTCAACTGAGTGTCTCCTTAGAATTCCAAGAGCAAAACTTAAAAGAAGTGGTGAGGCGGCCTTCTGCTGTTATGCACCTAAAATCTGGAATAGCCTGCCAATAGGAATTCACCAGGCTAATATAGTGGTGCACTTTAAAAAACTGCTGAAAACACATTATTTTAACATGGCCTTCTCATAACTTCACTGTAATTTAAATCCTGATACTCTGTATATCCAATTCATTATAATAACTATTCATGGTGGCTCTAAAATCTGTACTAACCCCTACTCTCTCTTCTGTTTCCTTTTCCGGTGTCCTTTTACTCAAAGCACTATGATGTTCCAACAGTGATGGATTAAAAGCCAGAAGTCTGCATGACCATCATCATCAAGTCCTTCTGTGAGAACCCTAAATACAAAGAGGACTATTTCATTTATGTTAGGTAGAATGCTCAGAGGGGACTGGGTGGTCTCGTGGCCTGGAACCCTTACAGATTTTATTTTCTTCTCCAGCCATCTGGAGTTTTTTTTTGTTTTTTCTGTCCACCCTGGCCATTGGACCTTACTCCTTTTCTATGTTAACTAATGTTGTCTTATTTTAATTTCTTATTTTGTCTGTTATTTTTCTTTTCGTCATTATGTAAAGCACTTTGAGCTACTTTTTGTATGAAAATGTGCTATATAAATAAATATTGTTGTTGTTGTTGAGAGTGGGCAGAGGAGTACGACCGAATGTGTTGGCACAGTGCCAATGGGGAAGTGTGAGTGAAATTCTTTGACAAAGGCTTTAGGGTTCATGTACATACCCATTCTCCCCTAATGTCAAGAATTCTGGAAAGAGACCGAAAAAAATACGATCTACAGTATAAGCAGCCAAATTTGTGTTCAGAGTTGCTGGGCTCATTCTCCATAGTAGGATTACAACCTCAGTAATGTGAAAGGAACTCAAAGTTAAACCACTGCTGCTCTTAATAAACAGAAGTGGTCAGAATCTCCACCTGCAGTGGATCAGGCATGGCCCACTTCAAGAAGACTGAAACATTAAACTTATACAAAGTATATTAGTGAATGGACTCTAACTGTGAACAAAGCCATCTAGCACCAGGTAGATCAAATGATCTGGGATTATCCTAAATAAAATCACTTTGGAGGAAGATATTCAGGTATCTATCAGATAGTGTCAGACTGACAATTATTATCTCTTTAAATGGCACTGTTAACATATGATGGGTAAAGATTATATAGTGATAACACAACACTGCTTGTGCAACAACTGACCTTGCTTAACTGGAAGAATCCAATAGGAAAGATGTTCTAAAGTAAGAAAAACTTTACATTGTGTGGAATGTAAAAAAAGATTTTCACAATTTAGCAAAAATGCATTAATAATATTGTAAATATATCTAACGCCTCTGTTTCTCTTCTGTAATTTTAATTTATATGACTCTTTTATAATGGTGTGGCTTTAAGTATTGATTATGATGCACTCCTAGAAATAACAATAATTATATTTTTGATTGGATTGTTTTTGCATACTTTACAATACTGTATGTCAGATTCCTTTATTATCACTCATTCATTTGAACAGTTTTTCAAAATCAATAAAAAATGTATTAGTAAGAAAGACAGATGCCACATCCAGGCTAAGCTGGAGACACTGTATCTCTCTCTTTGCTCGGGAGCAGCAGGAGCTGTTGGCACAGTAAGTGATGTGCTGGCTCTCTCAGTTCACTCAAAAAGCTGAGTGAAAATAATGAAAATTTAAACTTGAAATCTTGCCTGAAGAAGGGGCCTGAGTTGCCTCGAAAGCTTGCCTATTGTAATTTTTTTAGTTAGCCAATTAAAGTTGTCATTTTGCTTGACTTCTTACTAACTTGAAAGGAATAATTTACATGTGGAGATTTTCAAAAGATTACGTTATATTAAATCTACTGTATATTTTGCATTCACACTGCTACTTCTTCATTTAACAGTTACACTTTCAAATCTACACAAAAGTA
The DNA here is from genome assembly GCF_900747795.2 of Erpetoichthys calabaricus. NCBI lineage: Eukaryota > Metazoa > Chordata > Cladistia > Polypteriformes > Polypteridae > Erpetoichthys > Erpetoichthys calabaricus. Next base: position 277,079,180 of record NC_041394.2, on the reverse strand, counting down.
AATCCAAAGGTTTTGTCAGGAAACCAAAAAAAGGAATTGGATTACAACTGCTTTCTGGCATAATAGAAAGTGATAACTCTGAATGCTCAAAAAAATATTTTTCAAGTTTCAAACTGGTGTTCTCCCTCAACATAAAGGGCTACACTTTTCTCACCTGTCATGACAGGATAAACACTGCAAAATTCATTCTTAGACAATTAGGTATACAAGGCGACAGCAACCACAAAGCACAAAGCCTGATAAATGTACAGTTGCCATGCTAATGCATGTATACTCTTTTTTTAAAAGTATGGGACAATTTAAGAAAAATATAGTATAATTTGAAATGCTCTGTTCCTTGCTTCAGCCTTGCTGCAACTTTAGGTGTACAGCATACAAGGCATCACAAGCTTATACACATGGGTACAATAACAGAGGTTGGGAGCATGCACTGATGCAGCATGTTGCCGTACCCACCATACGACAAACCACCTTAGGATCCCAAATTAGGACCTGAGCACACCTGTGCAATGTGACACCTCAGTACCACACTAGTTTGAATGGAATGGGTGCGAGTTGGTTGGGGTTTTTTTTGTTTGTTTTTTTTTTTTTTTTTTTTTTTTTTTTTATGGTGGCTGGAGTGCCAATCCTCCCACCAACCCCAGAGTTTTCCCTGCTAGTTGGAACACCTGCTTGCTGGGCTGGATGCAGGTTAACGTCATACCTAGGATGGAGCAATTACTGGTTAAGGGCCTTGCCTTGCTCAAGGTCCCACCAGAGTGGAAACACTTCTGGCATTTACAGGATTCGAACTGCCAACCTTCTGATTACCAGCGCAGAGCCCTAGCCTCAAAGCCACCACTCCAGTGGGCACAATAATAGAGGGTTAAACACACTTTTATTTTCTGTTATGCCTCCTGTAATCTTGGGCAGCATAATGGTGCTGTGGCAGGTGATGCAACCGTAGAGTTACAGAATTCTAGTCCAGGCTCTATCTGTGTGTCTTTTTCTCACCAGGTATGCCAGTTTCCATTCTAAGGGAGGATCAATATTCCTCACTTTCAATCTCAAAAAACCTTTAAAAACCTAAAACAAAAAAATTGTGAGTTTCACATTTGCAAAATCTATATATATATAATTCTCATAACACCCATGAAAGCATGCAGGAAGGAGCCACGCCCACACCCATGAAAGCACGCAGAAAGGAGCCACGCCCACCAAATGTAAGACCATTGGATACGACGAAAACTCGCAGAGCCACGCCCACCAACTCGGACGCGACGCCTCGGAAAACACGCTGTCATTTCTGTTTGTCTGTGCTACAGTCCACATGCAGCTCTGAGCCACGTTGACTTTTCGGTTATGACGCACGACCGCGCGCAACATCACAAACTGTTTTACACGCTACATACAGCATTTCGCATCCACGACAAACATGCGTCTTCTTAGATGGTCCTGCAAGAACACGGAAAACGTTTCCCCGCCCACCAACACTCCTTATTTCCTGGCCCGCGTCCACCGCATCCGCGACAAACATGAGTCTTCTTAGATGGTCCTGCAGGAACACGGAAAATGTTTCCCCGCCCACAAACACTCCTTATTCCCCGACCTGCATCCACCTTCACTCTCTAGGCATTCCCACTGCCTGCTCATGTGCCCGTACGCAACAACTCACCGACCACCCCGTAAGTCGCTTTCGTCTGTGCTAGGAGTCCACATGCACCTCTGAGCCACGTTGACTTTTCATTATTCTTTTCGGTTATGACGCACGCACCACCATCGCAAACTGTTTTACACGCCATGGTCTTAGAGTTGGTGGGCGGGTCTCCGTGAGTTGCTCTTGCGAGCGGGCACATGACCAGGTGGTGTGTATGCTTTGAGAACAAGGGTGGACGCTGCAGGACCACAGGTCACATCCGCATGTTTGTCGTGGATGTGAATTGCTGAATGCAGAGTCTAAAACAGTTTGCAAGGGGTATCCCATGGGATCCTTAAAACAATCCTTTAAAACTGAGGTTAAAACACAATGAAGGAAGCAGTCTTTAAAAACCAATAAGCCCTGTGCCTCTGTTTCATTAGCGTCTCACCTGCTTCACCGATGCAGGCCCTGCAACAGTCGAGATGCTCTCTCAGCAGCTGACCTTCTCTGTGCCTGACTCCACTATAGGCTGCAACAAAATTATGAAAGTACGGGCGCATTTGTTTCACACAAGATGTGTGTGTGGGTGGGTTGGTGTTAGTTAATTAGTTACTCAAAGGATTTCAAGATTTAATATGCACAAGCGGTAACACTGCAAAAGCAGCCCAAACCAGAAAAAACGGCTGGCAAAAAGTGGCCGACAAATTAAACACATGTGCATTGTACTTATTGAAAGCAGCGTTGGGGATTTTGCAAATGTTCATTTTTTTCCCACTGCTTAAAAAACATTTAAAAAGCGGCGTGATTATGCGGCGTATACTACGCCACGGGTTGGTATGCAGCGTGTAAAACAGTTTGTTTGTCGCGGATAATTTGCCTTTTACTATTACACGAAGACAATTTCCTGTTAATACTTCGTTACATTGATATAGCAGTGTTCTCAGTATTCAAAGCGCTATCCACACAGGGAGGAACCGGGAAGCGAAACCACAATCTTCCACAGTCTCCTTACTGCAAAGCAGCAGCACTACTACAGCGCCACAAGGCAGTTAAAGAATACACCGGGCTCGATTTTGTTCTCACTTCTGTTTACAGAGATCAGGTCGTAGATAGTATTGTTGCAATGTTACTTTTCTTGGTGGCTTATTACATTACGGATGTTTCACATGTTCATTTTTTCCCCTGTGCTTAAAAGACATTAAAAAAGTGTTTCTCAACTGTTACTCCGGAACATCTCAGTACGCAAGCTATATTAAGCGTCAACAACGAAGACTCGCTACACCTTAATCTACAAGTACTGACACTTATCCCTACTGACGAAGTAACTTTCACCAGCGTGGCCTTCTTCGTCACAGACGATCCCGCTTTCAGTCACGGACAATTATATGTTGCTCTCTCCAGAGGTCTATCTTTTCATTCACTCACAGTGGTATCCACAAACCCACCCCATTTGGACAACTGTGTCGTTCAGGAAGTGTTCACCCATCAATACATAATTATGCGGCGAATGCTACGCCGCGGGTTGGCTAGTAAATAAATAATTCACACGCAAAACAAATTTTAGCGTGAGTTTTACAAAACTGTATGTGAAATGAAACTCACCTGTTTCACTCATCACTAATGAAAAATACTCATTAGATGCTAATTACACAAACACACTGAACAAATATGCACATAAATACCCAAAAAGAAAAACAGCTGTCATCTTTTTCTGATTATGAGAGGCAGTGCTAACACCTGTGGTCTTACTCTGGAAGCAGTATCTTATTCCTACAACTGGAATAAACTATATGCAAAGTGTTCAGCAGCTGAGACATTTTTTATATGTTCAGCATATTACTTACATAATATTTTCTATAGAAATTAAACTGCAAATTTACTTAAAAATAAAAACCACTGCATAGTTTACATTACACAGCACACATACATTATTAAAAATTATCTGACAAGTATTACTGACATTCATACAACATACACAAGGAAAGGACTGTACACAAACTATACCTGAATTACAAAATGAATACTAGCAGCATAGTTGCTAAAATGTATGGAAACTATTTTTTGGGGGTGGATTTTTTTTTTTTTTTACAATGACTTTTGCATATCATAAAATGCACAACAGTACATCATAGGCAATCAGGCATGTGCTACATAGTCTATTTGACAAACGTGCATTAAAACAAATACGAAGGAAAACACAAAATAACACATCTTCAAGCAACATTACAAAGTGCCTCATATAGTCTAAACATCATCACTTGACACAGGCTGACCTGCATTTGGTAATTTATATCCTTTTTATATCTGTAATGATAGTAAAGAAAGTGCATTTTAAAGCATAATTTTTTAATGGATAAGAATGATAATTTTTAAGGCTTTTTAACCTATTTACTTAGGTCAGGGGTGCCCAATACGTCGATTGCGATCGACCGGTAGATCGGAAAGGTAGCGCAGGTAGATCGCGGTGCATTCAAAAAAAATTTTTTTTTTTTTTTAAATGTTCGTCTATCATATATCCTCCCTATGGCATTTGCCACTTGATTGACATACAGGCTGGCCAGTCTGAGATCTCTTTTCTTCTAAGACCGGAGTTATACTTCACGCGACGCAACGCATGCTGCAGCGGACGCTTTAAGTAAATCTGGAGGAATCCGTCAGGTGGCAGTGCGAGATATTATCACGGTGAGAACATGTTCGGCTTCTCTGTGTTGTGAATTGCCTAGAACACCCATTAAATTCCAATGACACCTTACCACAATATCTCTGAAAAGGATGTTTATTGATTAAACCCAGGGATGTGTCCATTCCAGCAAGCATTGGGCACGAGTGAGAAACAATCCCTGGACGATGCCTCGGCTCATCGCAAGGTGAATACAAGCACACACATACACTAGCGTCATTTTAGCGGCACAAAATCCCCAAATATGCATATCTTTGGAAGGAAACTGGAGCACACTGAGGAAACCTAGCAGGAAAACGTGTAAACTCCAGGCAGGGAATATCAGCGACGTGACTCCCTGCAAGACAGTAGCACTAACGCTCCACCACTGTGTCACCCCATGTGTGTAATTATTAACAGTATTCATTATTTAAACGAAATTACCGATTTATCTGTAAAATGTAATATACATACTTTAATGCTTTTCAACATGAAAGTGATATCAAGTATAAATCTAAGGATTCTAAATGTGCAGAGAGTTGGAATATCATACATTTAATGTGCTCAGTGTGGCGATCTATTGCTGACGATTCGCTGCTGTCATGAGCGGTGGAAGCCCTAGAAAAAAAGATGGCACAGTATGTGAGAATTTTAAAACGTATCGTGTCATTACGATCGGGAATATGCAACGCTTGAATATAAAAGCACCATGAATACATCTGTATGTCGGCATTTTGCTTCACCACATTGAACCATTTATCAAATATCGAAGCGCGCACACCGATCTCGTAGGATCCGCAAAGTGGCTTTCTGTCACATGTAGATAGTAAACAGAGACACTGACGTCACATTCCAACTTTTAGCACACTGCGCCCCCCGACTTTTTGCTGGTACTGCAACTCGCGCACGCAACACGTTAATTTCTGAGGACTTGCCCAGAGGACGCATCAAATGAACGCTCAGAACGCGTGGTGGCCATGATGCGGGCGCGTACACGTTCTGAGCGTGAAGTATAAATGAGCCCTAACACAACGGGCATCCCGAACGCATGATCAAATGCGCGAGCTACTGCAAAACTCCGGCTGTGATCGAGTTAGCCTTCCAATTTATATCGACTAAAGAAGGGATTTAAAAAAAAAAATGTGTGTGTTAGGGTGTATGGGCTGGATGTGGAATTGGAAGATGATTTTTTTTTTTCTCACAATGTCACAATCGAAGTGCATTTGTCTGATCTGTCAATCTATTGATATTCCAAAGAAGGAAAATGTGGAAAGGCACTTTCGAACTGTTCATAAAAACTACGAAACTGACTTCCTTCCGAAAAGCAATTTGAGAAAGAGAGAGGGAACTAAAATCGCAGTTAATCGGACAGCCGTCATTTTTCAGTTGGCTGAATTCAAAAGCAAAGGCAGACACACCGAAGCAAAAGGGGGGGGCGCAAATGTTGCCATATGTGGCATAATTTCGCTATTTGTAGGAAAATTTGAAACTTGTAGCGGTGTATCGACAGCAAAAAATATAGGAATAAATTTTATTAGGGTTTCAAAAAAACGTTAGGGGGGCGCGATTAAAACTGTTATGAAAACTCGGGTCGCAAATACTTAAAGGTTGAGAAACACTGCATTTAGGGAAGATGTTGAGGGTGATTCACCCGCATCAAAAATTGCAACACTGTTTCACCTAAAACTCCTCTACAGTGGAGGATAAGATTTTGACACTACAGGATGACATTCAGCTGATGTCTGGGGCTCTTGGACATTTTTGGAACTTACTCACAGAGGAAAAGTACCCAAACATGAAGAAATGTGCTGCCTCCTTGACTGCATTATTCGGCTCTACTTATTTATGTGAGTCAGCCTTTTCCCACATGAAGATTATTAAATCCAAATACTGAAGTGACCATAAATGTATTGAATTGTTATTGTGCCATATGGGTTATTCAGTTATGCAAGGTACAACAACATATTTTATGTATAAAGTATACTCAATATATATAATATTATATATATATATATATAATATTATATATATATATATATATATAATATATATATATATATAGCATTTTTAATGTAGGTAGATCATTTCGACCTGGTCATTTTAAAAGTAGCTTGCAAGCTGAAAAAGTGTGGGCACCCCTGACTTAGGTAAATATGCAAGTATGTTACTTTCTACATCAAACAATACTCAGTCAGCCAGACTAAGAGAAGCCTGGGCATTACTCCAAAATATTAACTGTTAAATTTATAGAAATACAATTATTTCAACACATACAGCTTTATACTGATAGAATACAAGTTTGTTTTTTTTTTTGTGTAAAACTTATACAAACCGACACGAGTATATTTAATTGACAACAATAAGTATATTAAAATGTTTCAAAACCTAAAGAATATACACCATAGACATATTTGAGATAAAAAACTGTATTCAAATAATGAAAATATATTGCAAATACACATAAAACATTGACACATACTGATACATTTAGCACTTCAGCGTTTTCCCTGGAAAAATGTTATTACAGGGTAGTACTGGTTGCTGACAAGGTGGTGGAGACTGGTTGGAAGTCAGGAACCCACAAAGAACAAAGGTGAACATACAAGTTTTAAATTAATTTGCATTCAAAAAAGGCAGCCTCACAAAAAGACAGACACATTTTGATCTGAATGACATTTTCTAAGTTTGGCATAGTAAGCAGGAAATCAGAACATTATTCTCTGCTTTACATTACAAGCTAAACTACTGAAAGAAGGTGAGAGCTACAAGAATGAATTTGATTTTGGGAACAAGGGGTGGGAGTTGTGTTATTGCCTAAATGCATATCACATTTAAGGGCAGCAGTTCCTAAAACCTGGTCTTTCCTCAGCTACCAGAGTTGTTATAAATGAGTTGCAGTGCTTGACTAATCTTGTGTTTACTTGACACTGAGTTCTTGGAGCTACAACATGCGACATTTCATCATCTAACTTTAGTGTGTATTTGTGTATTGCCGATTGGATTTTTGGTAGAAAAGTGAAGATGCTGTTGATTTATTACTTGGTCTGTAAAAAAAAAAAAATAAATAAATAAAGCTCTATTTTTGTCAAAATAAAGAGAAACTAAATGCATTAAAGGTGTATCACGTCACTCCAAATGCATTTCATCCACAAAAATACCCTTACTGGCTGGCCAGTTTATATTTTTATTTTATACAATGACTGAGGTGGAAGGATATAGCGGGTTGGATAATGAATGGATGGACTGAGGTGGAAGAACTTGGAGAATTTCAAGACATTGTTTTCTTCCGAGTTGTTTGACTTGGCACTTTGACTTCATGGATTGTTCACATGAAATTACTGTCTGGGAAACTCTCTATTCCAGTCTGTCTATTAGCACGGGGAGGCTGTCTACTTTCAAGACTATTTCCAGGTTTTCACACCAATTTCAAGATGTACATTGTGTCTCACATGTAGTGTAACGTGAGGCAATATTGTGAGCCATTTGACATACAGAACGCATGAGTATGAACAGGAACATCTTGTGAATGTAAGCAAACACAATAAACGATGGTTTGCCCCCTTTGAAAATTCACAGCAATTTGATAAACAAATTCAATCTGCTTTAAGATTGGATGTCACTATGCTTTACCCTCACTCCACCCCACAGGGAAATCTATGGATTACTATACTGCAATTGTGGTTGCATGACTACTTAGCAATCCACCCACCGATTTCAGTGGTAGGGGAAACACTGCACTTAAGTTAAATTCTTTCATCTGGCACATCCACACTGGCCAAAAATAAGAGTTAAAAATAGAACTGTGAAATGCACTTCTTCTCAAGAAACATTATGGTAAAAATTATAGAACTGCCCCATAATTAATATGGTTTTCAATTCTTAGGACAAAAATTAGTACCATTTTGGTTTGACTGTACTAACACTTATCTCCGATTAATAATATATTCTTTTAATTAAAGGTTTCAAAAGCATAAGGAATCATAATACATAAATTAAAATGTTTTTGTATACACTATATTGCACCATGACATCATAATTCAACTCATAAAAACAGTATAATCTTGAGTATATTTAAATGTTCTGTTTTAGAAACAATAACATTTTTTAAACATTTCAAAGAATACAAATATAAAGAAATAAAGCAACTATCACTATACTAGCCAACTGGAAGATCATTAACCCAAAAGAAAGCAAGAAAATATGGTGCAATTGCTGATTGTATATGGTGCTTTAATGACATCTAGAGGTTAAAAGAGATATAACTCAAATGACAAACGTGATTTTGTCGAATCATTATAAATAACAAATCAATACATAATCCTTTTCCTTTACATTATAAATGTGTATGAAAAGTGAAATATATGATTGGAAAAAACAAATTTTGCAAATAAGCAATACCAGTATTTAAAAGGAATTTAATACATAACCAAAGGAAACAAGTCAAAATAAGGTGTTAATATCATTAGAGAGGCTATACATCTATACATCTACCTGGACCCAGAACCCCACCAGCTATTACCTTGAAGTTTCATTACAGCTTGCTTTTCTTGCGGGCTAAAGTGCAATATGGTTAATATTGCTGTAAGTGTTTGCTGTCGCCCAAAAAAGTCCTGCAGAGTCAAGTATTTGTAAATAATGTTCTTTAGGTATTCAAGATTGGCTCCTTCTCGACTCAGATCTCTGGCACTTTTCTGAAGTTGATCTTTAAGCACAGAAAGTTCCTCCTCATATTGCTCCCTTGTAGCCACAAACTTATTCTGAAGTTGATGAAAATCTCCTTCCAACCGATGTTTCTGCTTCCGCAAAGAGATGATCTCAACTTCCTTTCGAGCCAACTGTTCTGCATACAGTAACAGAGTTGGCTCATTAGGGCCTGCCAGTTTCAGAGCCTCAGCAATGATGTCCTGAGTAGAATCATCTGAAATTTCCTTATCTGCTACTTCCCTCTCCAAGATTATATTGTTCTCACTGGTACTTTTAAGTCCACTTAAGGCATAACTAAATGATATAGATTTCAAACGATCAAGCTCTTGATCTTTTTCAGCCAAAAGGGCAAGGGTCCGGTCTCTTTGTTTGTGTAGTTCTTCCTCTAGTTTAAGTGATCTTTCACGGTATCCTGCCTGTAACTTTTCCAGGTCTTGCTTGTGAGTCTGTTGCAGATTGGTGATGTACTGTTGCTTGGCTTCAAGCTCTTGCTTGTGGTTGTTCTCCATTTCATCACAGGACAGACGAAGCAAAATATACTTTTCCTTAAGTTCAGAAATTTGCTCTCTAGTATCCTCCAACTCCTTCGTAATATTACCATCTTTAGAAGTCTTGTTTTTGAGCACAACCTGTGCCCTCATCTTGTACCTTTCAAACTCCTCCTTTAGCTGTTTCAGTTCCTGTTGATAATAAATTACGGAAGCCTTCTCCCCATCTGATAGCTCAGTACTATCTGTAAGATCCAAATCACACTGCTTCTCAAAATCAAATGATTGTGGGGATTTCTGTTTTGCTATTACTAAAAGCTTTTTGAGCTTTTCTATTTTGTCTTTTAATACATTTACATCCAAGTTTGACTCATCTATTGTAAGATCCACTGAACTCCTAATAGTTGCTGCAATAGCCAAAGTTTTATTTTCCATGTCTAGCTGCAAAATGCGATCTCTGAGTTTTTGTATGGTTTGCTGGTCTTTTTGTTTGGCTTTTTCATAACTGCCTAATAACTCAGAAAGCTCAGATACTTGACCCTCAAGGCTTGCAATACGTTCTTCTTCCTTCTGAGCATGTTGCTTGAGTTGTTCTTCAGCTTGTGCAACCTTAACAGAAAAACAATATAAACTATATGAAACAAAAACATTAAGTTTGCTTTACATATATTGAATAACACAGAATTGTGTGTAATGTATGTAATGTGATAAATATTAGTATTGTAAATGATACATGGAGGAAAATTTAATTGGTAGGACTGATAACAAATGTCCTCAGCTAAACATATACTTAAAACATTTACTTTAAAATGTCAACTGATGCATGAAAGAAGCTTTTTAGCCCCAATGAATGTGCTAAGATGGTGTGATAACTATAGAGACATATGGCAACAAAATAGTGGTATGAGGATCTAGTAAAGTATAACACAGTAACGGAAATGTAGCACTGGAGAAAAGCTGATGGTACACAAGTTAAATTTCTTTGAAACAAATATTTACAATGACATACAAAAGTACAATAGTTTAACTCCAGGCTAATTTTCATTTCAGCTAGTTTTTCACTTGGACATCAACTGTTGCTATTAAACTGGGTCAAAGAGTCGGTACTTTGCATGCAATATTTGGTTGACCTAAGTGAAAGCATACTCAAGTTATCGTGTTTACATATACACACACTTCCAAAAATGGTATTTTCGAACTCAGGGAGGTCTAAAACGTTGAGCACATCAACATCCCAAGGTTGACTTTTTGGACGATTAAAATATTTCCCTATACTTCGTATACGAGAAAGTAAAAAACTGATAAAGTTTGAAATGATAAATGATCAACCCGTGTGAATGCTTTGTGAAACCACCATTTGCTTTAATTATAGCCTTGAGTCTGTTGGGATACTTCTGTACCAATTTTGCACTGAGCAATATTTGCCCACTGTCTTTACTGAATTATTTAAGCTCAGTCAAACAGGATGGTGACTGTTGCTGGACTGCAAACTTCACATCATTCCACAGATTTTCAATAGGGTTTAGGTCTGGGCTCTGACTAGGCCATGCAAGGACATTCATTTTTTTCTCCTTCAGCCACTGTGTGGTTTTTGCAGTGTGCTTCGATTCATTGTCATGTTGAAAGGTAAACCTTCTTCCCATCTTCAACTTTCTAGGAAAGACAGCAGCAAATTTTCTTCAAGAATTTGATGATATTTTGCGCCATCCATTTTTCCTTCTACATTGACAAGTGCCCCAGCCCCTGCTGCACAGAAACACCCCCAAAAAATGATGCTAACACCTCCATAGTTTACTATAGGTGAGGTGTGTTTTGGATGGGGAGCTGTATTGGCTTTCTGCCAGGTGTACTGTTTGGTGTTGACGCTATTTTCATTTCATCTGACTATAATACCTTTAAAATTCTGAGGCCAAGTGTAAAAAGGTATGTTTTGGCAAAAAAACAAACGAGACATTTGTGGTGCGCTTATGATACAGTGGGGCAAAAAAGTATTTAGTCAGCCACCAATTGTGCAAGTTCTCCCACTTAAAAAGATGAGAGAGGCCTGTAATTTTCATCATAGGTATACCTCAACTATGAGAGACAAAATGAGAAAAAAAATCCAGAAAATCACATTGTCTGATTTTTAAAGAATTTATTTGCAAATTATGGTGGAAAATAAGTATTTGGTCACCTACAAACAAGCAAGATTTCTGGCTCTCACAGACCTGTAACTTCTTCTGTAAGAGGCTCCTCTGTCCTCCACTCGTTACCTGTATTAATGGCACCTGTTTGAACTCATCAATATAAAGGACACCTGTCCACAACCTCAAACAATCACACTCCAAACTCCACTATGGCCAAGACCAAAGAGCTGTCAAAGGACACCAGAAACAAAATTGTAGACCTGCACACGGCTGGGAAGACTGAATCTGCAATAGGTAAGCAGCTTGGTATGAAGAAATGAACTGTGGGAGCAATTATTAGAAAATGGAAGACACACAAGACCACTGATAATCTCCCTCGATCTGGGGCTCCACACAAGATCTCAGCCCATGGGTTCAAAATGATCACAAGAACGGTGAGCAAAAATCCCAGAACCACAAGGGGGACCTAGTGAATGACCTGCAGAGGGCTGGGACCAAAGTAGCAAAGGCTACCATCAGTAACACACTACGCCGCCAGGGACTCAAATCCTGCAGTGCCAGACGTGTTCCCCTGCTTAAGCCAGTACATGAGCAGGCCTGTCTGAAGTTTGCTAGAGAGCAATTGGATGATCCAGAAGAGGAATGAACCCAAAATAGAACTTTTTGGTAAAAACTCTGCTCGTCGTGTTTGGAGGAGAAAGAATGCTGAGTTGCATCCAAAGAACACCACACCTACTGTAAAGCATGGGGGTGGAAACATCATGCTTTGGAGTTGTTTTTCTGCAAAGGGACCAGGACGACTGATCCGTGTAAAGGAAAGAATGAATGGGGCCATGTATCGTCAGATTTTGAGTGAAAACCTCCTTCCATCAGCAAGGGCATTGAAGATGAAACATGGCTGGGTCTTTCAGCATGACAATGATCCTAAACACACCGCCCAGGTAATGAAGGAGTGGCTTCGTAAGAAGCATTTCAAGGTCCTGGAGTGGCTTCGTAAGAAGCATTTCAAGGTCCTGGAGTGGCCTAGCCAGTCTCCAGATCTCAACCCCATAGAAAATCTTTGGAGGGAGTTGAAAGTCCGTGTTGCCCAGCGACAGCCCCAAAACATCACTGCTCTAGAGGAGATCTGCATGGAGGAATGGGCCAAAATACCAGCAACAGTGTGTGAAAACCTTGTGAAGACTTACAGAAAACGTTTAACCTCTGTCATTGCCAACAAAGGGTATATAACAAAGTATTGAGATGAACTTTTGTTATTGACCAAATACTTATTTTCCACCATAATTTGCAAATAAATTCTTCAAAAATCAGACAATGTGATTTTCTGGATTTTTTTTTCTCATTTTGTCTCTCATAGTTGAGGTATACCTATGATGAAAATTACAGGCCTCTCTCATCTTTTCAAGTGGGAGAACTTGCACAATTGGTGGTTGACTAAATACTTTTTTGCCCCACTGTATTGTCATATGCACACAATGACCACTCTTTGACATAAAGTCCTGCAACTCCTTTAAATTTGCCATTGGCCTCTCGGTAGCCTCTTTGACCAGTTTACTCATCACTGTTCTGTCCAGTTTGGAGGGATGGCCAGATCTGGGAATGGCCTTAGTAAACCACATTCCAATTCTTAATTATGCACTTTTCTGTGCTACTATGGATTGATAAAGCTTTCCACAACTTTATCTCTGAGATCTTCTGAAAGTGCCTTGCCACCCAAAGTTAACTGTTTGCTTTCAGTTGCACTACCAAGCACTGGAATGTTCCAGGAACAACTGGTTTTATGCTAAACTAATCACAATGTTTACAGTTGATCACAGGTGGAAGCCAATTTACCATGTTGCACAACAGAGAAAGCGATTACTTACGCCAGATTGAGTTTACAAGTATTATTTGGAGGCGGGTGATCCTTTATCAATCTCTGTGATTCTTGTTTTTTATTTTTATGAACTGTTGCTATTATATATTTGACATGGATGATATGGGTTGCATAAAGAAAATAAAGCAGAAAAATATTGCTGTTTCTGCTTTCATTTTAAGTTATAAAGCAATAAAATGTTAATTTCAAAGAGGGCGATTCTTTTCTATACCCACTGTATATGCTTTTTTCCTTCGTCATTGAATTCCAGCTTATTAATGAAACATGTTTTTCCCAGTCCAAACAAACGTTGATAATTTGCTAATACACCTGTTCTTGACATCTGCTTTCTATCTTTTCTTTAATAATTGCTTTCAGTAATTTACCTGTCATGCATGCTAAGCTACTGGCCTACAGTTACTTGGATGAGCCCAATCACCCAGATATCGCTAAGCCAGATAGGATTGTAGAGACCATAAATGTCCCCAAAATAACATCATGAAACTTTGTAAATGTTATTACAGAATACATAAAGAAGAATAATTTAGGTTAAATTTTTCTTTTACCCGTCTGCATTTCTTTTAACTTTGACAGGGTCAACAGATAAATAACTGATACAATAAGCATGTTTTATTTGAAATGTCTTACTTTCTTATCTGCACACTCAAATAAGGCAGAACTTGCAAGATGTTGGCTTTGTTATGTTAATATTGAAAAAATACAATGATTTATCTTACTAACAGTGAAATATGTACTGCAACAAATTGTCTTGTGTGCTCTGTGAAAAAGAGTAAATAATACACTTATTGCCGTCGGGAGTGGGTATAAAACTTTGCATGATCAAGATGAACTAATGAATATTATATTTTTAGTCAAATGTAAAGTCTGCTATAGCTCACCAGCACTTCTAGTATGGAAGAAAAACAAAATGAAATTTGAAGAATAACTCCAAATTCAGCTTTAATAATATATTGAGCTAAAGGAAAAAATGTACTCTTACAATTATCATTTGACATTAACTAATAAAATAATTAATAACTTAGTAATTTGCAGACTGTGTCTACATATGTCATATTCAAATATTGTTTAAAAAACTGACCTTGGCAAGAATTACATTGCCAATAATCACTTTTTTCTTACTCCTTACTGGGTCTTCCCCTAGACAGAATATGGAGAAAGGCTTCCTGAAATGTAAATCAGAAAACCATAGTGTAGCCCTTTCTGATATCCAGGTAATGAGTGCTATAGAGGTGCACTATTTGCAGCATATGTTATTTTATACTGAGTCATATTGAAACAGTACTAAACTGTCAAGCATACATACCATTGCATATGTGAAAGTCTATGTTTGTACCCAATACCAAATACTGTACCTTCTTCATCTCACTCTGAAGCTGCAGCTGGAAATGCAACTTCAGGTCAGATATCTGCTGCTGCATTTCACCTACACGTGGATCAGGTCTGTTTCTCTCTTCCTCCATAGTCTGTAGCTTTCTCCTTAGTTCATCCATCTCTTTGGAAAGTTGTTTTATTTGACTTTCATAATGCACAGTCAAATCAACAGCTGAGATTTTGCTTGCAGTTTCCTCTCTTATTTCCTCAAGTTTCAGCTCTGCATCTTGTCTTGAGGCACGCTCTTCTTGAAGCAGCTGTTGCAACTCTCTGAGCATTACTGCATGGTCCCCTTGCTCTTGTGCTCTTTCATGCTGTTGTGTTATTACACGTGCTTTTGCTTCTGCTAACTGATCTTGCAAGCATTTAATCTCACTTTCATACTTTCTTTTTTCTTCTTCCAATTTTTCATTTAATTCATCCAATTCCTGCTTCATCCTTTTTCTATCAGCTTGAAAGGATGCCTCCATCCTGGACTTCTCTTGTGCCACAGTAGCAAGAGAGTTTGTTAGTATGGACAGCTGAGTCTTCATCTGAAGAATTCTTTTATCTATTTCTCCTGTAGCTTGCTGTTCACCACTGCTGCAGCTGACACCACTCTCTGAGCCATTGCTTTCTTCAAACTTTTGAGAAGGATCTGTTGTCATTATATCAACAAGATTTCTGTCTTCATCATTTGCCTCACCTTTGGTGCTGCTGCTTGTTAAACTTGTTGCAGTATCTGCACTAGCAGCAGTGCCAAGACTGTCTTCACTGTGAACAGAGCTCTTATCGTCTCCAGCATCTGGAAGTAAACGATTAGCTGCAGAAACTGTTTGACATTTTTCATTTTGTAAATGTAAATCTGCTTCCTGGGAGACAGTGAGGACTTTAAGACTTGCTTCTAGTGCCTCTTTCTCTTTTAGTAGGCTTTTATAAGCTCTCACAACATCCTTAAAACGTGTCTGATACTGGGTCAATTGCTTCTTTTGACCCTCTATGATATCTAGCAACTCTTTTTTGCTAGGGCCACCTCCAAAGTTCATTCCAAACTTCTCCATTATCTTACATTCAGCTCAATACCTCCTTAAACAGGAAATATCAAAATCTGTAACAGAATAACATAAATATATACTTTATTACATAAAAACATACTAAAAATAACAAGTGAAATATTTTGCTTGAAACTAACTAGATTAGATTAGTGATTCCGAGTTTTAAAAAGTTTGGAAATCTCACAAAAAATACTACAATATTAAACCATTAATTATATGCTCACTTATAAAACAACATTACAAAAAAGAACATTCACCTCAAAAATAAACATTGACATACAGCAAAGGTGAGACTTGATATGATTTTCTATAAAACTAAAATATTACTATACAAGATGTTGAAAATGAAATTGTATATAGCTATGCAGTAAAATTCCTAGAAGAGTTTTTCTCTTAAGTCATAAGTTCAATATTGGTATATAGGCTTGTTTCTTTTTATATTTTGGTAAAAACATTGCAAACTGTGCAAAGTAAAGAAATGGGTAAATCATAGTCTTTAGAATTAGAGTTTGTGGGAACCAGTCCAGACACAGACAGGTAGACATGTTGTTTCACCACACACGTTTATTTACACTAATTATATTTACAATAGTGAGCACACCCCAGTGCCTCAGCACCAATCACCCCTTCCAGTCCTGGCCAACACACACAATGCCTTTACTCTTCAGACCGCCTCCACTCCTCTCCTCCGAGCTCCGTCCACTTCCACCCGACTCCAGCCTTGAATGGAATATTCACCCCCGGATTGGCTCCAGGTGCTTCCTGATAAGCCTCCATCGACACACCCCCGTGTGGCGGAAGCACCGGCTGTGTACCCGGAAGCCCTCCGGGTGTCCCTGATCCTCTTCCCCCCAGCACTTCCGGGTGTGGCAGAAGTGCTGATGTCCAGGGCTCCCAAGGCATCGGGGCACCCCCTGGTGGTGACCACGGGCCCCTACAGGGTTGAGCTTCCCAGCTCTGTACCCGTGGCCCCCAACACAACCAGGGCGGTCGCCCCCTCGTGGTCTGGAGGAGGCACAAGCCCTCCTCTGGTCCTCCTGGGCATCCCGGCTGGGTACCACCCCCAGCCGCATGACACAAGTTATGATTTAAAATCTTTTATGTTTGGCGATAGATTTATTTGTATCACCCATAGGTACTGCAGTAGTATTGTCAAAATACATGACAGAACCCAACTCTCTAACAAAGCTGGCGTCACCATTAAGATGCAATAGAAATTTGAATAGGCCGCAGATAATAAGGGGGGGTGGACCCAGCTGCATGGATTTGCTACCGAACAGTTGGTTGGCGCACTAATAAACTTGGCCTAGGGCACAAAATAACCTAGCACCGGTACTGCTCGCAACGATTATGAAGAGAAAGTCTATGACTGACAGTTGCTGGAAAAATCATACAATGTGACAAGGCCTCAAGTTATAAATGCTATGTTTGCTTCTGTTTATTTAGTATTTATGTTTATTGACCCTTTCAGAAGCAAATCCAGTAAATGCATCATTTTATATATTTGGCTTCCTGGTCAATATTCAAGGTAAAAAGAATATAATGAATGTGCCCCCTCCACTGTTATAAATAAAAATCATACAGTATCTCTTATGGAACAGGCTAACAACTGATTATTAAGTAGGAATCACCTATCATTGTCTTGGTAAATTCAAGCTGGACAGCCTTGTTGTAATACTGTATTAGTGTGAAAAAAAGCAACTCTACTACAGTACAAATTGTTGGTCAGAAATAATAAGCTAATTATGTTCAAAAACAAAAGAAACTTTGGGGAAAAAAGCTGAAACATCAGCCTGTTTTCAAATATAATCTAAAACAGGATATAGATATATAACAGGATATATCCTTCTGCTGATACCAGCATAGGAGAGACACCCCCACCCATAATTACAACAGCGCAGGTGAGCAGAGAGCTGAGGAGACTTTGTGCCAGCAAAGCAGCGGGTCCAAATGGAGTATCACCACGACTGCTGAAGGTCTGTGCATTGGAGCTGGGGGGTCCTCTACAGCGCATCTTCAACCTGAGCTTGGAATAGAGGAGAGTACCGAGGCTTTGGAAAACATCTTGCATCACCCCAGTCCCAAAGGTATCACGTCCTAGTGAGCTGAATGACTTCCGGCCTGTTGCTCTGACATCACATGTGATGAAGACCATGGAGAGGCTGCTGCTTCACCACCTGAGGCCACAGGTTCAACATGCCCTCAACCCTCTGCAGTTTGCATATCAGGAGAAGGTGGGAGCGGAGGATGCCATCATCTACATGCTACACCGATCCCTCTCCCACTTGGACAGAGGCAGTGGTGCTGTAAGAATTATGTTTCTAGACTTCTCTAGCGCCTTCAACACAATCCAACCTCTGCTCCTTAGGGACAAGCTGACAGAGATGGGAGTAGATTCATACCTGGTGGCATGGATCGTGGACTATCTTAAAGACAGACCTCAGTATGTGCGTCTTGGGAACTGCACGTCTGACATTGTGGTCAGCAACACAGGAGCGCCACAGGGGACTGTACTTTCTCCGGCCCTGTTCAGCCTATATACATCGGACTTCCAATACAACTCGGAGTCCTGCCTCGTGCAAAAGTTCACTGATGACACTGCTATTGTGGGCTGCATCAGGAGTGGGCTGGAGGAGGAGTATAGGGACCTAATCAATGACTTTGTTAAATGGTGCGACTCAAACCACCTACGCCTGAACACCAGCAAAACCAAGGAGCTGGTGGTGGATTTTAGGAGGCCCAGACCCCTCATGGACCCCGTGATCATCAAAGGTGACTGTGTGCAGATGGTGCAGACCTATAAATATCTGGGAGTGCAGCTGGATGATAAATTAGACTGGACTGCCAATACTGATGCTCTGTGCAAGAAAGGACAGAGCTGACTATACTTCCTTAGAAGGCTGGCGTCCTTCAACATCTGCAATAAGATGCTGCAGATGTTCTATCAGACGGTTGTGGCGAGCGCCCTCTTCTACGCGGTGGTGTGCTGGGGAGGCAGCATTAAGAAGAAAGACGCCTCACGCCTGGACAAACTGGTGAGGAAGGCAGGCTCTATTGTTGGAATGGAGCTGGACAGTTTAACATCAGTGGCAGAGCGATGGGCGCTCAGCAGACTCCTGTCAATCATGGAGAATCCACTGCATCCACTAAATAGTATCATCTCCAGACAGAGGAGCAGCTTCAGCGACAGACTGCTGTCACTGTCCTGCTCCACTGACAGACTGAGGAGATCGTTCCTCCCCCAAACTATGTGACTCTTTAATTCCACCCGGGGGGGGTAAACGTTAACATTTAACATTATACAAAGTTATTGTCTGTTTTTTTACCTGCATTATTATCAATCTTTAATTTAATATTGTTTATTGTATCATTATGCTGCTGCTGGAGAATGTGAATTGGGATTAATAAAGTATCTATCTATCTATCTATCTATCTAGAAAGAAAAAAGTTACATTATATTACATTTCTTTTAGGTTTAGACATATGTTTGGTATTTTTAAAGACTATGTTATTTTTTCACAACTGTGGCATGCATTGATTTGCCCTGGAAACTAACATTAAGTGCATCTATTCTATAATAGGCCTTACATTTGTGTTTTAAGTGTTGATTGTGATCTAATTCATCTCAACTCTTTCTTTGAAATGTTGTATTAATTATATTTTTAATCTGATTGGGGTTTACATATGTTAATGTTATCTTTACAGTATAGTGTGTCTGATCACTTTACCAGGTTTAAAAAAATCTGCATGGATAGAAGAATAACAATAGGCAGGTATTACAGATCCAAATAAGCTAATAACAGTGAGTATCGTCAACTTTATTTTAATAGCAAAAAGGCAGGTTTATCTAGGAATTGGTATAGTAATGACAATTCAAATATATGCTGAGAGCACTCAATAGGCAGTGAAATACAGGAACACAAGTTCACAGATATAATCAATAATTGCTTTTTGGTACCGTAAAATACTGACTAATTTGGAAACCAGTCTGGGCCTGATACTCTGGATTACATACATAATATTCAGAATATAGACATTATTAAAGCATATGGATCAACTGGTGTTAGAATATACTGTAGTATATGTTACAGTACTTTAGCATATCAAATCCACAAAAACAACTAATTTTAACATTACAGAACAAATTTAAAAAAAGATTTACTTAAAAAAACAGATATAGTTCAAGATGTATCAATAATTGTGGAACAATAAGATATGCTTTACAAACCTCTAATATATAATTTCTAAAAAGGGTCTTCCTACAGAAGGGCTTTAGTGACACATTTCACAATACTTTCAGAAACTGACAATGCTCCATATGTGAATATTTAAACAGTTTGTCACTCTGTTGTTCAGTTTTCATTTTAAATTTCAAAACGACATTATGGTTTTAGAGGAAGCTTTACTTACTAGCCAATCCACAACTAAAGTAAGACATTTTTAAAAAGAGTAAACAACGGTTAATTTTACTAATTCTTAATTAGTATTAATTCTTTTTTTTTTTTTTTTTTTTTTTTTTAATATTTATTGCTTATCAATCAAATAAACGGAATGAATAGGACTACAGAAGAACATGCGGGTGCATGTGCACTGGGATGGTACTGGTTATTGTCTTGCACCTATTGCTGCCAAGAGAGATTTTTGACATTGTCTTAAACAAGTTTAGTGTTGGTTAACATGCTAAAAACACAATATTAGCCTCTCTAAGAAACAAAGGTAAATAACACCAATTTGTGGTTATTTCTTCTACTAGCAAAGAAATAATGGTGGTATTCAATACAAAATTTAAAGAGCTTGTTAGTGTGTATCATCTACCTGCTTTCTCATTTAGTTAAACAAGGTAACTTAAAAATTATCTCGTAATTAGACAGATGTGAAGTTGACAGGTCATGATTAATTCGAATGACTACTCTAGGTAATGTACTTCTACCAATCTTAGTGCTTAACAGATTAAAAACTAGGTATTTTATAAAATAAACAAAACCCAGAGTACAGTAATACAAAGTCTACATATTTTTCAGCTTGCAATGTACCATACAAAACAGAAATACTTACAATCTCTAAAACATTGAGGTTTTATTTTGTTAAAGAGTACTGGGTTTTAAAGAAAAACACTTTAAAATTAACTAAGCACTTGGGAAAAAAAATCAACCAAATAATCAATAATTGCATTAAAAATACACAATATAAGCATTAACTTGATATTTTAAAAAGAGTGCAATTGCAAAAAAAAAAAAAAGATAAAACTGAAAGGCAAGTACTTACATGTGTCTTAAATAATAACTATGTTAAAATGGCATAAAGGTTGATGCTTATAGTTAAGGTTCTCCCACATTTCAACGAGTCTCAGGTTTAGTATGATTTTATTTTTTGAATGAAGAAATAAGCATTGATGTTAAGTTAAACCCACCATTGCAAAGCTAATTCTCATTACTTTTGCACTACTTTATTAACATAACACTGCACAACAACGCTTTTGCTTCTTGAACACTGTTAGGTGTTTCTTATAGATTTTTGGGTGCTGATCACCAATATCACATCAAAAATACCCATCACGCAACGTTTCAGTTTTGTCGTGATTTTTTCTTATATTTGTATCCAAACATTTTCGCTCCCGTAAGTGACTTATCAACAACGGTTTGTGCAGCCTGGGCATGTCCAGGCTTGGAATCAGGCCAAGATGGAAGCTGTTCTGTGGAAGTTGATATCCTGGGCAGGTCTGAACGAGCTTGACACTGTCTCGGCATGCTATAAAGGTGGCTTGCATACACCGATCTTGCTCATTTGGTTAATATAGATAGTCAGTGTGTATGTATAGTATCAGTATAGTAAAGTATAGTATCTGTAGTAATATAACAGTAAGTAAGCGTGATGCTATAGACGTTTTGGTGTCGGGCGATATGTCTCATCGATGTCGTAACAACCACGATACATTCTGCTATATCTGTGGCGAATATACACTTGCGACTCAGAGTCGTTCGATAGCTGCTCTTGTGAGAAAGCTTATCATCTGTATTTTGGCTGCAAAATTGGTGATCAAGACAAGGAATGGGCGCCTCACATTTGCTGTGCGACACGTGCTGTCAGTCTGAGAGCCTGGCTCAGAGGCACTCGAAAGATGATGCCATTTGCTTTTCCAATGATATGGCGAGAACATAAAGAACATGTGACGGACTGTTACTTCTATTTGACTAATGTGTCTGGTTTCTCTGCCAAAAACAAGAAGTCAATTGAATATCCTAATCTGCCTTCAGCAACTGAGACCCGTGCCACATGACGACAGTCTTCCAATTCCAAAAACACCAGAAGATAGGACCTTAGACGAACCACATGAAGAAACTGCAATGCAGGGTACTGATAGTGAAATGGACATGGATTTTGAACCGTGCTCATCAGGAATTGAACGATTGGGTCAGAGATTTGGGTCTATCAAAAGCAAAAGCCGAGCTGCTGGGTTCGAGACTGCAGGAATGGTGTTTGCTGTCGCCAGGTACAAAATGTCTGTGTTTCGAGGCGACATCATGATATTATCAAATTTTTTGCACAAGTCAACAGTTTCCATTTCTGTTGTGACATTGAGGGATTGTTCTCGGCCTTGGGTTGTGATCACAACCCGGAAGAGTGGCGTCTCTTCATTGATTTGTCAATGTTAAGCCCGAAAGCTGTTCTGCTACACAATGGCAACATTTATCCTTCAGTACCTGTTGGCTATGCAGCACACATGAAAGAAACGTATGAGAATATGGAACTGTTGCTGAAGCACGTCCAATATAGCAGGTACAACTGGAATATCTGTGAAAATCTTAAAGTCGTTGCTCTGTTACTAGGACTGCAGCTCGGCTATACAAAGAACTGTTGTTTCATCTGTGAATGGGACAGCTTTGCCAAAGAGTCGCACTATTCTCAACAGAACTGGCCACTCAGCAAAAAGTTAGTTCCAGGACAGAAAAATGTGGCACATGAATAGCTTGTCGACCCGGTAAAGATATTTTTGCCTCCTCTTCACATAAAACTGGGAGTCATGAAGAACTTCATGAAAGCACTGAACAAGGAAGGCAAAGGTTTTTGATATTTAAGACAGATGTTCCCAAGAATAACTGATGCCAAGATCAAAGAGGGCATTTTTGTTGGCCCCCAGATCAGACATGTTATGAGTGACAAACGGTTTGAAGATCTGTTAGTTGGGCAGGAAAAAAATTGCCTAGAAAGCCTTCAGAGACGTTGTTGACAATTTTCTGGGCAATTACAGAGCCCCAAACTACATTTAGCTGGTAGACAAACTTCTCAAAGCATACAAGACAATGAAGTGCAACATATCACTCAAGATTCATTTCCTCCACTCACACTTGGACTTCTTCCCTGCAAATCTCAGTGCTGTCAGTGACGAACATGGTGAAAGGTTTCACCAGGACATTGCTATGATGGAGAAACGATACCAGGGCAACTGGAATCTGTCAATGCTTGCTGACTACTGTTGGACACTGCAACGTGATGCACCAGACATTGAATACAAAAGAAAATCAGGAGCAAAACATTTTTAATTCTGTTGAATTCAATAGCTTATGCGAAACATAAAGTGACTAAATACGT
Source organism: Erpetoichthys calabaricus (assembly GCF_900747795.2). Taxonomy (NCBI): domain Eukaryota; kingdom Metazoa; phylum Chordata; class Cladistia; order Polypteriformes; family Polypteridae; genus Erpetoichthys; species Erpetoichthys calabaricus. The sequence continues at coordinate 277,055,714 of NC_041394.2, read as the reverse complement.
TATTGTCAGTAAACGTATAAATGTCTGTTTCTCAGAGTTCCTACATGATGCAGTAAAACCAAAACTATATTTGTGCATACCCAGTAGGTACCTGTCACAATAAGGAAGCAAGACTTTTCAAAAAAATTGTGCAGTGTAATGCATAATCAATGCTACTACCACCAGACAAGAATGAAATGAAATTATAAATAAAAAAAACTTTTTTTCTCAATTAATAACATGACAAAAGCTAAAATCACAACAGTTTTGAAATCTCACTCACAGTAACAATAATAATAATTCATTACATTTATATAGCACACCTGTGAGGACAGTAGGAAAATATGTTAACAGATTACATTATTGGGATGAATTAGCTTATATAATCGCTATTCTATGAAGAACACACATGCTATTCAAGATAAAAAATGGCTCAACAATCCTTGCTTCCAAGAAAGGTGCTGATATTTTCATAACATCAAATGGGACATCAGATGTTTAAAATGGATAGCTGGTTTTGCATATTTTCGTGATAATTCTTACAAAACTGTTTCATATTGTTTTCATATTACATTAAAGCTGGAGACTTAATTATTACTTCAGGAGTATCAAACGTAATTCTTGGAGGGTCACCGCCTAGCACTTTTCATCCTAGCTACAATTTAAATTTTCGGCTCTTTTAAATTTGCCATTTCTTTATATAAATTAATATAAGTGTTATGCACCTTCTACAAGTTGTCTTCTGTTACACACCTACTGTACTTTTTTAACCTTACATCTTAACTCATACATAAGTTACTATTATTAATGTTTTTAAGTACTTTCAATTTGCCATAAAAAAAACACTTGTTTACTTATAAGCATAAATGCAACAAAACAACAACAAAAAAACTGATATATGTATATGTTAGTTGCTTATCTTGTTAAATCCAAATTCAGCATACACACAAACTCTTAAGTTAAAAAAACAACAACTCTGAAGCTGTACTGGTACAGTACTTATTTTAGATGAAAAACGAATTATTTATCAGCAAGTACAAAATAATATTGACTCTGATAAAGAACTGGTGAGCACAGAGAAAAGTTAAAAAGGAAAACAAAAATTTAAATATACGTACTACACACAGCAATCTTGTTTAGACGTGTCCACTGCAAACATATGTCAAAATGTAAAATCTAAACTTGAAGGCCTGAAACGAGTAACAACTATATACGTTTCAGAAACAAAAACGATACAATGAAAACATTTAACCGTCACTACTCACTTCCAAAAAGGAATTCCTTTTAAAAAACATAACCGTTTCCATTTCGTCATTATGAAAAATACATAAAAATCCCAACAACACCGCGCATCTTACACGTATGATCACTCCACCTCCCAGAAACAAAAAGAAAAAGAATTATGGCAATAAAGTTTGTTGAAAAAATGTTGCTAATAAAGTTCAGTAAGCGCCATATTGTGAAGGTCAGCCCGTCTAATAAAGTAAGGCGCCTGCCGCAAATAAGCAAAACTGATCCTGTATTTCTGCTCGTAACTGCAGCCAGTTTTTACAGTTCTGAATTGAAAGCAAATATTTAACTACAAAGTCTTTTCGGTAAACTAATAATATGTAGAATAAACAAATTATTTTACACTTTCATTTCTTCTGGCATATTTACCAAATCAGTTGTTGACATGTGATTAGACTTTTAATTCTCATCAAAGCTAAATAAAAAAGACATAAATCATTTGCAACTAGTGCAGAATGCAGCTGCTAGAATCCTAACCAGGAAAAGAAAATCCGAGCACATCTCTCCAGTTTTGATGTCATTACACTGGTTACCTGTGTCATTCAGGATTGACTTTAAAATTCTGCTTATGGTTTATAAAGCCTTAAATAATCTCGCCCTATTTTATATATTGGAATGTCTGACGTCTTACATTCCAAATCGTAACCTCAGATCCTCAACTGAGTGTCTCCTTAGAAT